>NC_135971.1:20319871-20365649 GCF_053455715.1 Rhinoraja longicauda | reverse complement strand
TCCCCCCTCCCCCCTCCCCTCCCTCACCCTCCCCTCCTCCCTCCACACCTCCCTCCTCCCTCCCGGTTACAATGGAAACCCTACGAGGACGGGCCCAACGGGGGAAAGAGGAGTACTGGGAAAAGGGGAGGTCCCCCTCCCTCCCCCCTTCCCGCTCCCCCTCCCACCTCCCCTCTCGCTCCCCCTCCCCCTCCCCCCTACCCCCCCCCCTCCCACCCCCTCCCCCCCTCCCTCCCCTCCCCTCCTCCCTCCACACCTCCCTCCTCCCTCCCTCCCCCCTTCCCGCCCTCCCCTCCTCCCGGTTACAATGGAAACCCTACCGAGGACGGGCCCAACGGGGAGGAGGGGTACTGGGAAAAGGGGAGGTCCCCCCTCCCTCCCCTCCCCCCCTACCCACCTCCCTCCCCTCTCCCTCCCCCCCTTCCCCTCCTCCCTTCCCCCCCTCCCCTCCCCCCCTCCCATCCCCCTCTCCCCCCTCCCTCCCCCCTACCCCCCTCCCTCCCCTCTCCCCTCCCCCTCCCCCTCCCCCCCTCCCTCCCCTCCCTCCCTCCCCCCCTTCCCTCCCCCAACCCTCCCCCTTTCCTACCCTCCCAGTTACAATGGAAACCCTACGAGGACGGGCCCAACGGGCCCACTTGGTCTAGTTCACTTTAAAACTAGATTAAGAATTGGAAATATTTAATTTCAGGATTGTTTTGATACCCCTAAAAAGAATTTAATAAGAAATTAGCCGGAAGTGTTTCCTTCTTGTCTCCAGGTTCCCTTCTTTCTTCTTTCTTTCTTTCTTTCCTTTTTAATTTTTTTATTTCTTTATCTTTCTTCTTCTCCTTTTTCCTCTTTTTTCTAACTGGGGGGTGGGGGGAGGTGAGTTGTGGGTGGGGAGATAATACAGAACAATACAGGTATAATCGAATTTAAATGTATAATCGAATTTATAATGTAGGTACCATCGCGTACTATGAGTCATATTCACGAGATCTGACTTTTAATAAGATAGATAGAAGAAGATAGATAGATAGAAGATAGATAGAAGATAGATAGATAGATAGATATTGTTGAAAACAGTTAAAGCTAAAGATAAAAGATTTTTTCTAACAGCTAAAAACTCCATTAGTAAAAAATAGATTACTGCCGTTTGCTTGAATAATCAAATATTACAAGTCTGGGAACAGAAGGGTATTAAACATATGGGAGATTGCTACGAAGGAAATAATTTTAGGAAGGAATCTGAAAGATTAGAAAAAGAAATCACCGTATTAGAAAAAGACTTACAGAAAACTTCTTCAGGTACGAAAAAACACAACTTGCAAATAAAAAATTTCAATACAATACTTTACATACTTACAGAACAGAAAAACTAATATTACGAACTAACCAAAGATATTATGAATTAGGAGAAAGAGCGCACAAGGTATTGGCATGGCAACTGAAAAGAAGAACAAATATCAAGAACAATAAATTCAATTAGAACAGATCAAAACATTATTACTTATAAACCTAGAGAAATCAATGAGGTATTTAAGCAATTCTACACTAATCTGTACCATTCTGAATCTGAAAAGGATGAAATTAAGATAAATAATTTTTTATCCAAGATACAATTACCAACAATCTCTAATGAGGAGCAGATGGGACTAAATGCCTCCTTTACTTTGAGAGAGGTGGAGGAAGTATTATATTCTTTACCAAGTAATAGATCTCCAGGGGAAGATGGTTTCCCGCCTGAGTTCTATAAAAATTTTAAAGATTTGTTGTTACCAGTATTTATGGAAGTGATACATCAAGCGGAAAAAATCTACATTACCAGAATCCTTCTCACTGGCAATTATAACCGTAATTTTTAAAAAAGGGAAAGACCCTTTAAATGCATCTTCTTATAGACCAATATCATTGTTGAATGCAGATTATAAAATAGTTGCTAAACTTTTGGCAAGGAGATTGGCAGAATATTTACCGAAGCTGGTTAAAGAGGACCAAACTGGATTTGTCAGAAAAAGGAAAATATCTGATAATGCAGCAAGATTTATAAGTATTTTTACATTTAGCACAGAAAAGAAAGGAATTGAGCGTAGCAGTTGCTTTAGATGCTGAAAAGGCGTTTGACAGGTTAGAATGGAATTTTTTATTTAAAGTATTAGAGAAGTACCGATTAGGAAATGGTTCCATTAACTGGGTAAAAGCTCTTTATAAACAACCTAAAGCAAAAGTGGTGACAAATGGCCAATCTTCTCAATCATTTAATTTGGAAAGATCTAGTAGACAGGGATGTCCCTTGTCACTGGCTTTATTTGTATTGGCAATTGAACCTCTGGCAGAGCTAATAAGATCAGATTTAGACATTGAAGGATTTAAAGTGAATCAGGAAAATCACAAAATTACTTTATTTGCAGATGATGTTTTACTTTGTCTTACTAGACCATTGGAATCCTTAAGAAAATTATATTTCAGACTGGAAGAATATGGGAAAGTATCAGGATATAAAATTAATAAAGATAAAACTGAAATAATGCCTCTTTCTGAAGGTAATTATGATCAATGTAAAAGAGAAAGTCAGTTTAAATGGCAAAAAGAAGGCATGAAGTACTTAGGGGTTAAAGTAGATAATAAGTTAAATAATCTGTATAAACTAAATTATAAACCACTAATTAAAAAAGATCTTATTAAATCAATGTCCGGTACTTAGAACCTCGAACAACAGGCTTTCGGCCCACAATGTCACGGCCAAACACGATGCCACGATAAACCGTCCGAAGAAGTGTCACGACCCGAAATGTCACCCGTTCCTCATCTCCAGAGATGCTGCCTGTCCCGCTGAGTTACTCCAGCATTTTGTGTCTATATTCGATGTTAACCAGCATCTGTAGTTCCTTCCTAAACTAATCTCCTCTGTCTGATCGTGATCCATAGCCCTCATTTCCCTGCACATCATTGTGCCGATCAAAAGCCTCTTAAATGCCACTATTGCATGTGCCTCCACCACCTCCTCTGGCAGCGCGTTCCAGGTACCCACCACACTCTACGAAAATAAACTGAGTAAAGTGTAAAGATGTCCCCCGTAAAGATGTGCCTCTGTGTAAAGATGTGGCCCATACATCTCGTTTACACTCTGCCCCTCTCATCTTGAAGCAATGCCCCCTCGTCTTTGATATGTCCACCCTGTTGGAAAGGTTCAGACTGTCCACCCTATCTATTCCCCGCATAATTATATATATATTTCTATCAGTTCTCCCCTCAACCTCCGGCGTTCCAGAGAAAACAATACAAGTCTGTCCGACTTCTCCTTGTAGCTGATTCGCGCTAAAGCAGGAATCTTTCTGGTAATAGGCACAAAAAGCTGGAGTAACTCAGCGGGTCAGACAGCATCTCTGGAGAAAAGGAATAAGTGACATTTCGGGTCGAGACCTTTCTTCAGACTAGTCAGGAGAAAGGGGAACGAGAGACATAGTCGGTGATACAGAGAGAGACAAAGAGCGAGTGAATGAAAGATATGCATAATGTAACGATGATCAAGGAACGAGAGAGCCAATGAGGGTCCATTGTTGGCTGTGGGTTCTGTGATAACGAGTTATGCAGGCAGTGAAACACTACAGGACGACAGTGAAACTCGTACGCCATCTCGGGTGGGGAAGGGACGGAGAATGAAACGACTTACCAGGCACACCAATGGCTGCCACAATCGGATAGAAGATCTCGATGTGAAGTGCGTACGTTCCCATGCTCTGGTGAAAGGGGCGCTGGGTGAAGGGGTGCTTTGGAAACGGTACGATTTATACGTGAGTAGATGGCCTCATGCGTCATCCATGTCATTAACCAGAGCAAATATTAAACGCAAGGTTTCGCAACCCAGTACTCATGAGACCTCTATGATCCTCAGAGAAAACACTGCACTCACAGGCTGCCGTCATACATCACTAGTTCAGTTTAGTTTAGTTTAGGTTTAGTTTAGTTTAGTTTCGTTTCGTTTCGTTTAGTTTAGTTTAGTTTAGTTTAGTTTAGTTTAGTTTAGTTTAGTTTAGTTTAGTTTAGTTTAGTTTAGTTTAGTTTAGTTTAGTGATACAGCGTGGAAACATGATCAGAAACGTGATCTGAAAACGCACACCTCCAGATTCAGGGACAGTTTCTTCCCAGCTGTTATCAGGCAACTGAACCATCCAACCACAACCAGAGAGCGGTCCTGAACTACTATCTATCCCTTTGGTCACCCTTGGACTACCCTTTATCAGATGTTGCTGGCTTTACCTTGCACTAAACGTTGTTTCTTTTCGTGTATCTATACACTGTAAATGATCGATTGTAATGATGTATTGTCTTTCTGCTGTCTGGTTAGCCTGTAAAAAAAGCTTTTCACTGTACCTCGGTACACGAGACAATAAATTCAACTGAACTGAACATGATTACAATCAAGCCAACCACAGTGTACAGATACAGGTAAAGGGAACGACATTTAGACTTGAGACTTTAGTGATACAGCCCAACTAGACCACGCCGGACTAGCGATTACCATGTACACGTGCACGATACTGCACACTAGGGACAATTTACAAATTCACCGAACCAATTAACTTACAAACTCGCGCGTCTTTTGAGTGCGGGAGGAAACCAGAGCACCCGGCGAAATTCCACGCGGTCACGGGCAGAACGTACTAACTCAGTGCAGACAGCACCCGTGGCCAGGATCACACCCGGGTCTCTGGCCCTGTAAGGCAGCAAGTCTACCGCAGCGCCACTACTGATATGCGATCCTGCGGAGTGCCATCTGTGGAAAGTTGTAGGGTGCTTTAACGAGACACTTGTGAATAAGAGATGGGGGCGGCACAGTGGCAAATGTGTAGACGGGGGCATGTTGGACGGCATGGGCAGGTTGGGCCAAAGGGCCTGTTTCCACGCTGTATGACTCCATCACCATGACTCGAGCTGGTAGAGCTGCTGCCTCACAGCACCAGAGGCCAGGGGTTCGATCCTGACCTCCGTGTGTGGAGTTTGCACGTTCACCCTGTGACCACGTGGGTTTCCTCCGGGTGCTCCGGTTCCTCCCACATCCCAAAGATTTTGTCGGTTAATTGGACTCTGTAAATTGCCCCGAAGTGTGTAAGGAGTCGATGAAACAACACGGTGCCTCAGCGGTAGAGTTGCTGCCTCACAGCGCCAGAGACCCGGGTTTGATCCTGACCACGGGTGCTGTCTGTACGGGGATTGTACGTACTCCAAAGACAATAATAGACCGAAGCCAAAATCTATACTTGAACCTCATGGGTGGTGTGATTTCACCGGATAGCTGCCCAAACGAAATATGAATAGGAAACAAAACTGCAGATGCTGGTTGAAATCGAAGGTAGGCCCTAAATGCTGGAGTAACTCAGCGGGTCAGGCAGCTTCTCGGAAGAGAAGGAATGGGTGACGTTTCGGGTCGAGACCCTTCTTCGGAGTGAAGAAGGGTCTCGACCCGAAGCGTCACCCATTCCTTCTCTTCCGAGATGCTGCCTGACCGGCTGAGTTACTCCAGCATTTTGTGCCGACAAGCGAATTATGAGATGCTGTTCGTCCAATTTGTGTTGATCCTCTGACAATGGAGGAGATCTAGGACAGATATCTGAACTATTATTCGCTGGTGTATTTTCAATGAGACCAGTTGTGGTCACATCGACATGTTGAAACATCAAAACATAACAGCAAACCCTTCAACTCCAGCCAGTGCCTTTTCACCAGGATAATAGGCCTTTAACGACAGCTTAGATCTCCAAATTTATTCTTAATTGTTAACTGTATGTTTGTGTTGTAATTTGTGAGCGGAGCACCAAGGCACATTCCTTGTATATGTACATGCTTGGCCAATAAACGTATTCATTCATTCATTCATTCATTCATTCATTCATTCATTCATTCATTCATTCATTCATTCATTCATTCATTCATTCATTCATTCATTCATTCATTCAACATCTTTGAAACACTTTGGACTGGAAGGGTGCATGATGGCGCGTGAACCATGGCGACTCTTGTGTACTGACGACCCTTAAAGTCGACCCTTTAATAAGACGCAAAGAAACTATAAGATTAACCTTCAGCAGTGGGTTATGCTTTCACAAGGGGAGAGGTGTTTCGGTCAAAGGCTGAGATCACATCTGCAATGTTAAGTCGGCACAGCCGGACATTTACACACCAAAAAAGATAACAACTGAGGAAGTACAGATGTGATGTAGATTGATTTGTTAATTGCAGGAATTGTGTTTTACTTTTACATTGTACAAAAGTCGCGACTTCTCGGTTCCGCTTGCAACAGGGTACAAAGTTAAGGATACTCAATACAGAGTCAAAGCGTCATAGCGTAACACAGTGTGGAAACAGGCCCTTCAGCCCAACTTTCCCACACCGGCCCTACATGTCCCATCTGCACTAGTCCCACCTGCCTGCTTTTGGCCCATATCCCTCCAAACATCTCCTATCGATGTAGCTGTCTAACTGTTTCTTAAACGTTGGGATAGTCCCAGCCTCAACTACCTCCTGTGGCAGCTCGTTCCATACACCCACCACCCTTTAGACAATAGACAATAGGTGCAGGAGGAGGCCATTCGGCCCTTCGAGCCAGCACCGCAATTCAATGTGATCATAGCTGATCATCCACAATCCATAACCCCGTTCCTGCCCTCTCCCAATACCCCCTGGCTCCGCTTTCATTAAGAGCTCTATCTAACTCTCTCTTGAAAGCATCCAGAGAATTGGCCTCCAATGCCTTCTGAGGCAGGGAATTCCACAGATTTGTGTGAAAAAGTTACCCCTCAGATTCCTATTAAATCTTTTCCCCTTCACCTTGAAACTATGTCCTCTGGTCCTCGGTGCCCCTACTCTGGGCAAGAGAATCTGTGCATCTATGTTAATAATTTGTCACTGGATTGCAACTTCTCAGTTCTGCATGAAACAGGATACGAAGATAATAACAGTGAATGTGTTACTGACAAATACCGGCTGGTGGCTTCTCAGTGCCGCATGTGTCAAGGTAAGGGCAATGAATATGTTGACAATTGATACTAGCTGACGTCCTCTGAAATTGCTCTGAAGGGCGGCACGGTGGCGCAGTGATAGAATTGCTGCCTTGCACCGCTTGCCGGGTTCGATCCCGACTACAGGTGCTGTCTGTACGAAGTTTGTACGTTCTCCCCGTGACCGCGTGGGGTTTCTCTGATATCTTCGGTTTCCTCCCACACTCATATCATATCATATCATATATATACAGCCGGAAACAGGCCTTTTCGGCCCTCCAAGTCAGTGCCGCCCAGCGATCCCCGTACATTAACACTATCCTACACCCACTAGGGACAATTTTTACATTTACCCAGCCAATTAACCTACATACCTTTACGTCTTTGGAGTGTGGGAGGAAACCGAAGATCTCGGAGAAAACCCACGCAGGTCACGGGGAGAACGTACAAACTCCTTACAGTGCAGCACCCGTAGTCAGGATCGAACCTGAGTCTCCGGCGCTGCATTCGCTGTAAAGCAGCAACTCTACCGCTGCGCTACCGTGCCGCCCTCGAAAGACACACAGGTTCATTGGCTTGGTGTATGTGTAAAAATTGTCCCTAGTGTGCGTAGGATGGTGTTAATGTGCGAGGGTCGCTGGTCGGCGCGGAATCGGTGGGCCGAACGGCCTGTTTCCCCGCTGTATCACTAAACTAAGCTAAACTAAACTAACACGTTGCACGCAGTGGAGTTCAAAGGTAGTGACAACAAATGTGTTAACGGCAAGTCTGTGTGTATTGGAGGTTTAATGGAAATAACGGTATGTTAAATGGTCGATACTAGCTATCAGAAACGATGAAAGAATGGGGCGACTGGGCTTGTATTCACTGAAATTTAGAAGGGTGAGAGGGCATCTTATAACAACATATAAAATTCTTAAAGGGTTGGACAGAGTAGATGCAGGGAAAATGTCCCCGATATTGGGGGATTCCAGAACCAGGGGTCACAGTATAAGAATAAGGGGTAAGCCATTTAGGACTGAGATGAGGAAAAACCTTCTCACTCAGAGAGTTGCGAATCTGTGGAATTCTCAGCCACAGAAGGCAGTGGAGGTCAGTTCACTGGATGTTTTCAAGAGAAAGTTAGATTTAGCTCTTAGGGCAAAAGGAATCAAGGAATATGTTGAGTAGACAGGAACGGGGAACTGATTTTAGATGATCAGCCATGATCATATGGAAAAGGTGGAGCTGGCTCGAGGGGCCGAATGGCCTAGTTCTGTACCTATTTTTCTATGTTTCTATGTTTCCGTGAAACCTCATGGAGGTCTGAATGGTAGGGAAAATGAATATGTAAAAACAGGTACCAACTGGCAGATTGTTTTAATGTAGTGTCTAGACCAAGTGGACCCATTGGGCCCAAACTTCCCCTGCATTGGTGCAGCACCCTCTCCCCCCCTCCCCCTCACTCCCATCTCCCCTCCCCATCTAGCCCCACCCCCTCCTCTTCCCCTCCCTCCCTCCTCTCCCCTCCCCCTCCCCCTCCCCCTTCCGCCTCACTCCCTCCTCCCCCTCCCCTCCCTCCACACCCTACCCTCCCCCTCCCACCCTACTCCTCCCCTTCCCCTCCCCTTCCCCTCCCCTTCCCCTCCCACTCCCCCTCCCCCCACTTTATCCCCCTCAACCCCCTTATCCTCCATCCTCTCCGTCCCTCCCCCGCCCTCCCCCCTCCCCTCCCTCCAACCCTACCCTCTCTCACTCCCTCCCTCACTCCCTCCCCCTCCCTCCCTAGGAGATAGATTTAAACTTTAAAATGTGAATACTTTTAAAATATAACCCCAATTTCAACGAAACTTGGAACATTGGAACATTGATCCATTGGCCACTGGACCATTGGACCATTGGACCTTAGGAGCATTGGACCATTGGACCATTGGACCATTGGAACATTGGAACATTGGACCATTGGACCAGTGGACCATTGGAACATTGGACCATTGGACCATTGTACCATTGGACCATAGGACCATTGGACCACTGGAACATTGGACCATTGGACCATTGGACCATAGGAACATTGGGCCATTGGACCATTGGGCCATTGGAACATTGGACCAATGGACCATTGGACCATGGAACCATTGGACCACTGGAACATTGGAGCATTGGAAAACTGGAATATCGGAACATTGACCATTGGACCACTGGAATATTGGACCATTGGACCACTGGAACATTGAACCATTGGAATATTGGACCACTGGAACATTGGACCGGTGGACCACTGGAACATTGGACCATTGGACCATTGACCATTGGACCATTGGACCATTGGAACATTGGACCATTGGAGCCATTGACCATTGGACCATTGACCATTGCCCGTTGACCATTGGACCATTGGACCATTAACCATTGACCACCCTGACCACAATGATCCATTTGAAATGTAATATCGTCCACCACCTCTCTTAAACCTCTGCATGTGTGCAATAGAGAGCTTATTGGAGCAGCGTCCGGGCGTTATGTTTAAAAACCCAGCGCGGGGCTTTGTTCACCCAGAGGCCCAGAAGCGGTTGGAGCAGCGTCCGGGCGGTAAGTTTAAAAACCCAGCGCGGGGCTTTGTTCAACCAGAGGCCCAGAAGCGGTTAGAGGCGGTTGGAACAGCGTCCGGGCGGTAGGGTTAAAAACCCAGCGCGGGGCTTTGTTCACCCAGAGGCCCAGAAGCGGTAGGAGGCGGTTGGAGCAGCGTCCGGGCGGTAGGTTTAAAAACCCAGCGCGGGGCTTTGTTCACCCATAGGCCCAGAAGCGGTTGGAGGCGGTTGGAGCAGCGTCCGGGCGGTAGCTTTAAAAACCCAGCACGGGGCTTTGTTCACCCAGAGGCCCAGAAGCGGTTGGAGGCGGTTGGAGCAGCGTCCGGGCGGTAGGTTTAAAAACCCAGCGCGGGGCTTTGTTCACCCAGAGGCCCAGAGGCGGTTGGAGGCAGTTGGAGCAGCGTCCGGGCGGTAGGTTTAAAAACCCAGCGCGGGGCTTTGTTCAACCAGAGGCCCAGAGGCGGTTGGAGGCGGTTGGAGCAGGATAAAAACGTTCCCTCACACTTCAAAAGAAGTGTTCTGGAGGAAGCCGCTGATTGGGCGTAACCCCGGGGTTGTAATTCTGCTTTTTGTTCGTACTTTTGGTTAAGGGTTCAGTGAGTTAAGGGTTCAGTGAGTTAAGGGTTCAGTGAGTTCAGGGTTCAGTGAGTTCAGAGTTCAGTGAGTTAAGGGTTCAGTGATTTAAGGGTTCAGTGAGTTAAGGGTTCAGTGAGTTAAGGGTTCAGTGAGTTAAGGGTTCACTGCTTTTTAGTAAAGGTACAGTTTAAAGGATTAAGAGGGATTTGATTTAATTTGGGGGTAAGACATGTCAGATGTCACATGTCACATGTCACATGTCAGGGCGGCACGGTAGCGCAGCGGTAGAGTTGCTGCTTTACAGCGAATGCAGCGCTGGAGACTCAGGTTCGATCCTGACTACGGGTGCTGCACTGTAAGGAGTTTGTACGTTCTCCCCGTGACCTGCGTGGGTTTTCTCCGAGATCTTCGGTTTCCTCCCACACTCCAAAGACGTGCAGGTATGTAGGTTAATTGGCTGGGTAAATGTAAAAATTGTCCCTAGTGGGTGTAGGATAGTGTTAATGTACGGGGATCGCTGGGCGGCACGGACTTGGAGGGCCGAAAAGGCCTGTTTCCGGCTGTATATATATGATATGATATGATATGATATGATATGAGATCGGCCCAGTGGAGTGCTCATCCTGCAACATGTGGGAGATCAGGGATATTGTCGGTGTCCCTGATGACTACGTGTGCAGGAAGTGTGTCCAGCTGCAGCTCCTGGCAAACCGCATTGAACGGTTGGAGCTGCGGTTGGACTCATTCTGGAGCATCCACGATGCTGAGAAGGTCGTGGATAGCACGTATAGTGAGTTGGTCACACCACAGGTAAAAGATAAGCGGACAGAAAGGAGACGGGTGGCCACTAGCCAGCGTAGCAGTAGGCAGGTAGTGCAGGAGTCCCCTGCGGTCATCTCCCTCCTAAACAGATATGCCATTTTGGATACTGTTGGGGGAGATGGCTCATCAGGGGAAGGCAGCAGCAGCCAAGTTCATGGCACCGTGGGTGGCTCTGCGGCAAAAGAGGGGAGGAAAAAGAGTGGAAGGGCTATAGTGATAGGGGATTCAATTGTAAGGGGAATAGATAGGCGTTTCTGCGGCCGCAAACGAGACTCCAGGATGGTATGTTGCCTCCCTGGTGCAAGGGTCAGGGATATCTCTGAGCGGCTGCAGGACATTCTGAAGGGGAAGGGTGAGCAGCCAGTTGTCGTGGTGCACGTTGGCACCAACGATTTAGGTAAAAAACGGGATGAGGTCCTACAAGGTGAATTTAGAGAGCTAGGAGATAAACTAAAAAGTAGGACCTCAAAGGTAATAATCTCTGCATTACTACCAGTGCCACGTGCTAGTCAGAGTAGGAATAGGAGGATATTTCAGATGAATACGTGGCTTGAAAAATGGTGCAAGGGGGAGGGGTTCAAATTTTTAGGACATTGGAACCAGTTCTGGGAGAGGTGGGACCAGTACAAACAGGACGGTCTGCACCTGAGCTGGAATGGAACCAATGTCCTCGGGGGAATGTTTGCTAGTGCTGTCGGGGAGGATTTAAACTAATGTGGCAGGGGGATGGGAGCAGGAGCAGAGAGACAGAGGGGTGTAAAATGAGGGTAGAAGCAACAGGTAGCAAGGTGAAAAGTAAAAGTGGTAGGCAAAAATCAAAAAGGGCCACTTTTCAACATAATTGTATAAGGGGTAATAGAGTTGTAAAAACAAGCCTGAAGGCTTTGTGTCTCAATGCAAGGAGTATACGTAATAAGGTGGATGAATTAAATGTGGAGATAGTTATTAATGATTATGATATAGTTGGGATTACGGAGACATGGCTCCAGGGTGACCAAGGCTGGGAGCTCAACATCCAGGGATATTCTATATTCAGGCGGGATAGACAGAAAGGAAAAGGAGGTGGGGTAGCGTTACTGGTTAGAGAGGAAATTATGGCAGTGGAAAGGAAGGACATTAGCTTGGAGGAAGTGGAATCGATATGGGTAGAGCTACGAAACACTAAGGGGCAGAAAACGCTAGTGGGAGTTGTGTACAGGCCACCTAACAGCAGTAGTGAGGTTGGGGATGGCATCAAGCAGGAAATTAGAAATGCGTGCACTAAAGGTGCAGCAGTTATAATGGGTGACTTCAATCTACATATAGATTGGGTGAACCAAACTGGCAGGGGTGCTGAGGAAGAGGATTTCTTGGAATGTTTGAGAGATGGTTTTCTAAACCAACATGTCGAGGAACCAACGAGAGAACAGGCCATTCTAGACTGGGTATTGAGTAATGAGGAAGGGTTAGTTAGCAGTCTTGTTGTGCAAGGCCCCTTGGGCAAGAGTGATCATAATATGGTAGAGTTCTTCATTAGGATGGAGAGTGACAAAGTCGATTCAGAAACAAGTGTTCTGAACTTAAAGAAAGGTAACTTTGAGGGTATGAGGCGTGAATTGTCCAAGATAGACTGGCGATTGATGCTGAAAGGGTTGACGGTGGACATGCAATGGAAGGCATTGAAAGGTCGCATGGATGAACTACAACAAGTGTTCATCCCAGTTTGGCAACAGAACAAACCAGGAAAGGTAGTGCATCCGTGGCTAACAAGGAAAATCAAGGATAGTATTAAAACAAAATGAGAGAAGGAGTGGCCAGAAAAAGTAGCATACCAGAGGACTGGGAGCAATTCAGAGTCCAGCAGAAGAGGACAAAGGGCTTAATTAGGAAAGGGAAAATAGACTATGAGGGAAAACTGGCAAGGAACATAAAAACAGACTGCAAAAGCTTTTATAGATATGTCAAGAGAAAAAGATTAGTTAAGGCAAATGTAGGTCCCTTGCAGTCGGAAACAGGTGAATTGATCATAGGGAACAAGGAGATGGCAGACCAATTGAACAAATACTTTGGTTCTGTCTTCACTAAGGAGGACATAAACCGTCTGCCGGAAATAGCGGGGGACCGGTGGTCTAATGAGATGGAGTAACTGAGGGAAATCCAGGTTAGTCGGGAAGTGGTGTTAGGTAAATTAAATGGATTAAAGGCAGATAAATCCCCAGGGCCAGATAGGCTGCATCCCAGAGTGCTTAAGGAAGTAGCCTCAGATATAGTGGATGCATTAGTGATAATTTTTCAAAACTCTTTAGACTCTGGAGTAGTTCCTGAGGACTGGAGGGTAGCTAATGTAACCCCACTTTTTAAAAAGGGAGGGAGAGAGAAAACGGGGAATTATAGACCAGTTAGCCTAACATCGGTAGTGGGGAAAATGCTAGAGTCAGTTATTAAAGATGTGATAGCATCACATTTGGAAAGTGGTGAAATCATCGGACAAAGTCAGCATGGATTTACCAAAGGCAAATTATGTCTGACGAATCTTATAGAATTTTTCTAGGATGTTAATAGTAGAGTGGATAAGGTAGAACCAGTCGATGTGTTATATCTGGGCTTTCAGAAGGCCTTCGACAAGGTCCCACATAGGGGATTGGTGCACAAACTTAAAGCACACGGTATTGAGGGTTCAGTTTTGAGGTGGATAAAAAATTGGTTGGCGGACAGGAAGCAAAGAGTAGGAATAAACGGGCCCTTTACGGAATGGCAGGCAGTGACTAGTGGGGTACCGCAAGGCTCAGTGCTGGGACCCCAGTTATTTACTGTGTATATTAATGATTTGGACGAGGGAATTGAATGCAACATCTCTAAGTTTGCGGATGACACGAAGCTGGGTGGCAGTGTTAGCTGCGAGGAGGATGCTAGGAGGCTGCAGAGTGACTTGGATAGATTAGGCGAGTGGGCAAATGCATGGCAGATGCAATATAATGTGGATAAATGTGAGGTTATCCACTTTGGCGGCAAGAACAGGAAAGCAGAGTATTACCTGAATGGTGACCGATTGGGAGAAGGGGAGATGCAACGTGACCTGGGTGTCATGGTGCACCAGTCATTGAAAGCAAGCATGCAGGTGCAGCAGGCAGTGAAGAAAGCGAATGGTATGTTGGCATTCATAGCAAGAGGATTTGAGTTTAGGAGCAGGGAGGTTCTGCTGCAGTTGTACATGGCCTTGGTGAGACCGCACCTGGAGTATTGTGTGCAGTTTTGGTCTCCTAACCTGAGGAAAGACGTTCTTGCCTTAGAAGGAGTACAGAGAAGGTTCACCAGATTAATCCCTGGGATGGCGGGACTTGCATATGAGGAAAGACTGGATAGACTGAGCTTGTACTCGCTGGAATTTAGAAGACTGAGGGGGGATCTTATAGAAACATATAAAATTCTTAAGGGGTTGGAGAGGCTAGATGCGGGAAGAGTGTTCCCGATGTTGGGGGAGTCCAGAACCAGGGGTCACAGCTTAAGGATAAGGGGGAAGTCTTTTAGGACCGAGATGAGAAAACATTTCTTCACACAGAGAGTGGTGAGTCTGTGGAATTCTCTGCCACAGAAGGTAGTTGAGGCCAGTTCATTGGCTATATTTAAGAGGGAGTTAGATGTGGCCCTTTTTGCTAAAGGGATCAGGGGGTATGGAGAGAAGGCAGGTACAGGCTACTGAGCCGGATGATCAGCCGTGATCATATTGAATGGCGGTGCGGGCTCGAAGGGCCGAATGGCCTACTGCTGCACCTATTTTCTATGTTTCTATGTTATTGAAACGCTCGTGGCTGGGTTCCGCAATTCGAAAGGCCAGGAACCGGATGTAAGGAGATTGCAGAGAGTGGTAGACACTGTCTAGACCGTGGTAGGTGCTCACAAAGCTGGTGCAACTCACCGGGAGAGCCGGCATATCTGGAGAGAAGGAGTGGCGGACGTTTCGGGTCGAGTCCATTCTCGAACGGAAACGTCACCCATCCCTTCTATCCAGTGATGCTATCTGTCCCGCTGAGTTACTCCAGCATTTTGTGTCTGTCTTCAATTTAAACCGGTTTATGCAGTTCCTTCCTACCCGTGATAGGCACTGATCTCCCAGCCATATGCAAGAGACGCTGCCTCAAATCAAAAAGAGAGCCAGCATCGTCAAAGACCCCACACCACCCTGGCTACAGTCTCCTTTCGCTCCTACCATCGGGAAGAATGCAGAGGAATCTGAAAACCGCGATGACCAGGTTCAACAATAGCTTCTTCCAAACAGCCACCAGTGTATTGAACACAACACAACACGTACATCTAGGTACATGGATAGCACAGGTTTGGAGGGATATGGGTCAAGCTCAGGCAGGTGGGTTATCTTCCGTTCTCCATCTCCGGGTCTCTGTGACTTCCGCCCTTCCTGCCACCCCAGTGGCCTTTCTAGATCTCATCCATTGTCAGAGTGAGTTAAACGCAAATTGGAGGAACAGCCTCTCATATTTCGCTTGGGCAGCTTACAGCCCAGTGGTATGATTTTGATTTCTACAACTTCTAGTAACCGCAGCATTCCTCTCTCGCCGTCCCTCCCCCAGCCAAGTCACTCCAGCTTTTCGTTCTCTTCTCGCTACCGCACACAATGGCCTGTTTCCTTTATTATTGTTACTTTTTTGCATATCTTTTATTCATATATTCTATATCACCTTTCCCTTTCCCGTCAGTTTCAGTGTGAAGAAGGGTCTCGAGCCGAAACGTCACCCATTCCTTCTCTCCAGAGATGCTGTCTGTCCCGCTGCGTTGCCCCAGCATTTTGTGTCTACAAACGTTGAAGATATTGACTGGTCACTGGGTGTGACTGTGAGACCAGACAACTAGAGGTTGTGATTTGCAGCCGCGCCCGAGCACAGGTATCGGACCACACTGAACAAAGGTGGGGAAATCCCCAGTGTGAACGTCGACCAGGTTAGCCAAGTACCCCTGTCGCCTGCTTCAGGTACTTGTACCTGACATGCGCCTCCTTCGTTTTTTTGAACCAACCTTCAGCGTCGCTGGACACACAGGGTTTGCCACTCCTGCCAAACTTCACCTACAGCCTAACATAAACACGTTGGATCTACCTCACGTTTAAAAGGTTCCTCCTTCGCCTCCTCCAGACAACACCTTAAATGTTCCCACCCAATAACATCATTATTGACCTTGACCCAATTTAAAACTTCAACCTTTGGGCGAACCAATGCTTTTCCATAATTAGTGTAAAGCTCAAAAAATTGTGGAAACTGGTTCACAAATTCATAAATTCATAGGAGCAGAATTAGGCTGTTTGGCCCATCATGTCCACTCTGCCATTCGATCAAGGCGCATCCATCTCTCCCTCTCAACCCCATTCTCAAGCCTTCTCCCCATTGTCCCTGGAACCCGCACTAATCAAGATTCTATGCATCTCTGGCTTGAACATATCCATTGACTTGGCCTTCACAGACTTCCGTGGCAACTAATCCCACATTCATCACCCAATGTTCTTCATCTCTAACACTTCGTTGACGTGCTAGCCTGGTTTCCGCAGGGGTGTTCTAATTCTGCTGCCGCTGTTGTAGACCCATCTACACATTGGTTGACAAAATGCTCCTGAACACACCTGACAAACTCTACCCGATCCATGCCCTCAGCTCTCCGGCATTCCCAGTCGAGATTCGGTCTGAATGATGCATTTGGAATACGCCAACCGAGTCCGCGCCGCCTATCCATCCCCGCACATTCACATTATCAACAGACACTTAGGACAATTTACATTCATACTAAGCCAATTAACCTACAAACCGTACGTCTCTAGACTATGGGAGGAAATCAAAGATCTTGGAGAAAACCCAAGCAGGTCACGAGGAGAACGTACAAAGGCAGATAGCACACGTAGTCGGGAACGAACCCGGGTCTCAGGCGCTCCAAACGCTGGAAGGCAGCAACTCTACTCGCTGCGCCACCGTGCCGTGCCACAGTGCCTGTGTGTGTGAGGTTGAGGCGTGTCGTGGTCCTTCAGTGGCAGTGGACAATAGGGTGCTTCTGGAGCCCCATCAATTTTAGAAATGTTTGCATTTAACCTCTACCCATCCTCAGTTTGTTCCATTTCTGAAATGGACCATTCGTACAAAATTTGATTGAAATCTATTATTGTCTAGGGGGTCCAGGAGCCAATCAAAATTGTATCGCAAGCTTATCATTTTATGCTAAACGCAGCTATATTTATGCAACGACTTACTGTGAAAAATAATAGCTCCTGTATAATCATTCTGCATATTTGCCCTATTTAAGGTTACGTTGAAGCATTTCACTGTTTATATCCCCAAAATTAATCATGAGGCAGCTATTTGATAGCTATTGACATAATTAAAGAATACCTGCCTAATGTTTTATTAAATACATTGGAGCGTATATATTATAAATTGGCTACCATTTCTATATTCTATCACCAATACCAGTCATGTTATTTTCACTGCCACTGTCTTCACTGCTACTGAATCTCTGTGAACTAGTTGAAGCTAAATCAGCCATCTCAGCATTTGCACGTGATTCCTTGCACTGCATTCTTCCAGCAAGTACCTTGTCACTAGATCCGAATGATGCGGTACGATCTGTCTTCATTGATGGAAGAAATTGAAGATCTTCTTAATTTTGTATCAACTCCTCAGCATTTGGTGGCCATAATTGAAAGGTCTTATTAAGTTCAGCGTCCATTTGTTTGAGCTTAGCAAGAGTAGCTGCCGCTGTTCAGCGTGCAATTGGTATGGCCCTGATTTTTGCATTTTCATCTACCAGTTTTATCATCTTCTGACGGGCCTTGATCTCAGAAATCACTGGAATGTTTGCTATTCCATAAAGTGGAAGAACTTTGGATAGAACCATTTTTGCAGCTTCAGTTCTAGTTCGGGATTCTGAGACTCCCTTCTGAAGGTGATACATCAAACAGCGTAGTACTTGGCGACATGTTGGTAGACGTGAACCTGTGATTTCTGCATCTGAAGATGTAACTCCACTTCCAAGACCAAGGATTTCAGCTGTTCTACGTGTCACCTTGGCAGCAGATGTAGATGTGCTAGATCGTTCTGACGGTGGTTGATGGTGCTTGACTTCCAGTTGATTGTTCATCCATTTTCAGCTGTGTAAAACTTTATTTAACAATAGGCAAATGAACGAGGTCCTTCTGCAGTTGTACAGGCCCCTAGTGAGACCGCACCTGGAGTACTGTGTGCAGTTTTGGTCTCCAAATTTGAGGAAGGATATTCTTGCTGTTGAGGGCGTGCAGCGTAGGTTTACTAGGTTAATTCCCGGAATGGCAGAACTATCATACTTTGAAAGACTGGAGCGACTAGGCTTGTATACACTGGAATTTAAAAGGATGAGAGGAGATCTTATCGAAACGTATACGATTATTAAGGGGTTGGACACGTTAGAGGCAGGAAACATGTTCCCAATGTTGAGGGAGTCCAGAACAAGGGGCCACAGTTTAAGAATAAGGGGTAGGCCATTTAGGACTGAGATGAGGAAAAACCCTTTCAGTCAGAGAGGTGTGAATCTGTGGAATTCTCTGCCTCAGAAGGTAGTGGAGGCCAATTCTCTGAATGCATTCAAGAGAGAGCTGGATAGAGCTCTTAAGGATAGCGGAGTCAGGGGTATGGGGAGAAGGCAGGAACGGGGTACTGATTGAGAATGATCAGCCATGATCACATTGAATGGCGGTGCTGGCTCGAAGGGCCGAATGGCCTCCTCCCGCACCTATTATCTATTGTCTATTGTCTATTGAAAGCGAGAAGGGTCACAAGATGCAAAAGCAGGGATGAAAATGATAAATAATCCCAATTCACTTCAACACAATAAAGCTTGCAGACAGTCCCTATCACTAAAATTAGACGAGGGAATTTCCACTCTGATGCAATTAGATATTCCCCTTGTCAAGCTTTTGGAAATGTACTTTCCAGCATACTAAAAATAGACTTGACTTAATCTTTCACAGAATTGGAAGAGAAACCAAATATAATCAATTACCAATTTGAATGGGAAAGCACCAACTGTAAAACTACATGTATTTCTATGAAATTGACAAAAACTTGCAAAAACAAAATATATGGCAGAGTTATTGTGTTGAAGTGAATTGGGCACATATTTAAACTCCAAAAAAGCTGCCTTATGTTATTTTAAACATATCTGAACAAAAAGGACTCACTGGAACATAGCACTAATATGTACAATAAACACTAAAGGCAGCTAATATATGTTACATTCATTAATGGATCCAAACTATCCTCATGGAATTGAAAGGAACAAAAAGCCTTGGCCGCCAGAACTCACCAAAGGCAGGGTTGTGACCAAGACCCCTTCAGTGCTGGTGCAGAAAAGCAGCTCCGTGCGTAGTTAAAACGCACAATTACAGTTTAGATTTATTTGAAGATATTCACTGGTCTCTGGGTGCGACTGTGACACCTGTCAACTAGAGGCTGTGATTTGCAGCCGCGCCCGAGCAGACGTATCAGGCCACACTGAACAAAGGTGGGGAAATCCCCAGTGTTAACGTCGACCAGGTTAGCCATGTACCCCTGTCGCCGGCTTCAGGTAATTGTACCTGACATGCGCCTCCTTTATTTTCTTGAACCAACTTTCAACGTCTCTGGACATCCAGGGTTTGCCACTGTCAAACTTGACCTTCAGTCTAACATGAACACGTTGGCTCCACCTCACGTTTAAAAGATTCCCCCTTCGCCTTGTCCAGCCAACACCTTAAATGGTCCCACCCAATAACATCATTATTGACCTTGACCCAATTTAAAACTTCAACTTTTGGGCGAACCAATGCTTTTCCATAATTAGTGTAAAGCTCAAAAAATTATGGAAACTGGTTCACAAATTCATAAATTCATAGGAGCAGAATTAGGCTGTTTGGCCCATCAAGTCCACGCCGCCATTCGATCATGGCTGGTCCATCTCTCCCTCTCAACCCCATTCTCAAGCCTTCTCCCCATTGTCCCTGCAACCAGTACTCATCAAGAATCTGTCCAACTCTGGCTTGAAAATATCCATTGACTTGGCCTCCACAGACTTCCGTGGCAACTAATTCCACAGATTCACCACCCAATGTTCTTCATCTCTGACACATCGTTGACGTGCTGGCCTGGTTTCAGCAGGGGAGTTCTACTTCTGCTGCCGCTATTGTAGACCCATCTACACATTGGTTGAGAACAGGCTCCTGAACACACCTGACAAACTCTACCCGATCCACGCCCTCAGCTCTGTGGCCTTCACAGTCGAGATTCGGTTTGAATGATGCAATTGGAATACGACAACCGAGTCGACGCCTCCCATCGATCCCCGCACATTAACATTATCCACACACACTTGGAACAATTTACATTTATACCAAGCCAATTTACATGCAAACTGTACGTCTTTGGACTGTGGGACCAAATCGAAGATCTCGGGGAAAACCCACGCAGGTCACAAGGGGAACGTACAAAGTCCGGACAGACAGCACACGTAGTCGGGATCGAACCCGGATCTCCGGCGCTGCAAGCGCTGTAAGGCAGCAACTCTGCACGCTTCGCCACCATGCCAGCGTGCCAC
Organism: Rhinoraja longicauda; assembly: GCF_053455715.1. Lineage (NCBI taxonomy): Eukaryota > Metazoa > Chordata > Chondrichthyes > Rajiformes > Arhynchobatidae > Rhinoraja > Rhinoraja longicauda. The sequence goes on along the minus strand of NC_135971.1, from coordinate 20,345,128 downwards.
AGCGCCACCATGCCTGTATGTGTGATGTTGAAGTGCGGTGTGGTCCTTCAGCGCCAGTGGACAAACTATCTTCATGGAATTACAAGGGAAAAAAAGCCATGGCCGCTGGAACTCACCAAAGTATAGAAAAGACAGACAGGTGGTCAGAGGGGGTGGGGTTGCTCTGATGGTAAGGAATGATATTCATTCCCTTGCAAGGGGTGACATAGAATCAGGAGATGTTGAATCAGTATGGATAGAAATGAGAAATTGTAAGGGTAAAAAGACCCTAATGGGAGTTATCTATAGGCCCCCAAACAGTAGCCTCGACATAGGGTGCAAGTTGAATCAGGAGATAAAATTGGCGTGTCAAAAATGTAATGCTACGGTGGTTATGGGAGATTTCAACATGCAGGTAGACTGGGAAAATCAGGTTGGAAATGGACCCCAGGAAAGAGAGTTTGTAGAGTGCCCGAGATGGATTCTTAGAACAGCTTGTACTGGAGCCTACCAGGGAGAAGGCAATTCTGGATTTAGTGTTGTGTAATGATCCTGATCTGATAAGGGGACTAGAGATAAAAGAGCCATTAGGAGGCAGTGATCACAACATGATAAGTTTTACTCTGCAAATGGAAAGGCAGAAGGGAAAATCGGAAGTGTCGGTATTACAGTATAGCAAAGGGGATTACAGAGGCATGAGGCGGGAGCTGGCCAAAATTGACTGGAAGGAGGCCATAGCAGGGAAGACGGTAGAACAGCAATGGCAGGTATTCCTGGGAATAATGCAGAGGTTGCAGGATCAATTTATTCCAAAGAGGTGGAAAGACTCTAAGGGGAGTAAGAGACACCTGTGGCTGACAAGGGAAGTCAGGGACAGCATAAAAATTAAGGAGAGGAAGTATAACATAGCAAAGAAGAGTGGGAAGACAGAGGATTGGGACTCTTTTAAAGAGCAACAAAAGTTAACTAAAAAGGCAATACGGGGAGAAAAGATGAGGTACGAGGGTAAACTAGCCAATAATATAAAGGAGGATAGCAAAAGTTTTTTTAGGTACGTGAAGAGGAAAAAAATAGTCAAGGCAAATGTGGGTCCCTTGAAGACAGAAGCAGGGGAATTTATTATGGGGAACAAAGAAATGGCAGACGAGTTAAACCGTTACTTTGGATCTGTCTTCACTGAGGAAGATACACACAATCTCCCAAATGTTCTAGGGGCCGGAGAACCTAGGGTGATGGAGGAACTGAAGGAAATCCACATTAGGCAGGAAATGGTTTTGGGTAGACTGATGGGACTGAAGGCTGATAAATCCCCAGGGCCTGATGGTCTGCATCCCAGAGTACTTAAGGAGGTGGCTCTAGAAATAGTGGAAGCATTGGAGATCATTTTTCAATGTTCTATAGATTCAGGATCAGTTCCTGTGGATTGGAGGATAGCAAATGTTATCCCACTTTTTAAGAAAGGAGGGAGAGAGAAAACGGGTAATTATAGACCAGTTAGTCTGACATCAGTGGTGGGGAAGATGCTGGAGTCAATTATAAAAGACGAAATTGCTGAGCATTTGGATAGCAGTAACGGGATCATTCCGAGTCAGCATGGATTTACGAAGGGGAAATCATGCTTGACAAATCTACTGGAATTTTTTGAGGATGTAACTAGGAAAATTGACAAGGGAGAGTCAGTGGATGTGGTGTACCTCGACTTTCAGAAAGCCTTCGACAAGGTCCCACATAGGAGATTATTGGGCAAGATTAGGGCACATGGTATTGGGGTAGGGTACTGACATGGATAGAAAATTGGTTGACAGACAGAAAGCAAAGAGTGGGGATAAATGGATCCCTTTCGGAATGGCAGGCAGTGACCAGTGGGGTACCGCAAGGTTCGGTGCTGGGACCCCAGCTATTTACGATATACATTAATGACTTAGACGAAGGGATTAAAAGTACCATTAGCAAATTTGCAGATGATACTAAGTTGGGGGGTAGTGTGAATTGTGAGGAAGATGCAATAAGGCTGCAGGGTGACTTGGACAGGTTGTGTGAGTGGGCGGATACATGGCAGATGCAGTTTAAGGTAGATAAGTGTGAGGTTATTCACTTTGGAAGTAAGAATAGAAAGGCAGATTATTATCTGAATGGTGTCAAGTTAGGAGGAGGGGGAGTTCAACGAGATCTGGGTGTCCTAGTGCATCAGTCAATGAAAGGAAGCATGCAGGTACAGCAGGCAGTGAAGAAAGCCAATGGAATGTTGGCCTTCGTAACAAGAGGAGTTGAGTATAGGAGCAAAGAGGTCCTTCTACAGTTGTACCGGGCCCTGGTGAGACCGCACCTGGAGTACTGTGTGCAGTTTTGGTCTCCAAATTTGAGGAAGGATATTCTTGCTATGGAGGGCGTGCAGCGTAGGTTCACTAGGTTAATTCCCGGAATGGCGGGACTGTCGTATGTTGAAAGGCTGGAGCGATTGGGCTTGTATACACTGGAATTTAGAAGGATGAGGGGGGGGTCTTATTGAAACATATAAGATAATTAGGGGATTGGACACATTAGAGGCAGATAACATGTTCCCAATGTTGGGGGAGTCCAGAACAAGGGGCCACAGTTTAAGAATAAGGGGTAGGCCATTTAGAACGGAGATGAGGAAGAACGTTTTCAGTCAGCGAGTGGTGAAGGTGTGGAATTCTCTGCCTCAGAAGGCAGTGGAGGCCAGTTCGTTGGATGCTTTCAAGAGAGAGTTGGATAGAGCTCTTAAGGATAGCGGAGTGAGGGGGTATGGGGAGAAGGCAGGAACGGGGTACTGATTGAGAGTGATCAGCCATGATCGCATTGAATGGCGGTGCTGGCTCGAAGGGCTGAATGGCCTACTCCTGCACCTATTGTCTATTGTCTATTGTAAAGTCAAGATTGCGACCAAGACTCCCTTTCATTGCTGGTGCAAAAAAGCAGCTCCGTTCGTTGTTCAATCCCACAATTACAGTTCAGATTTATTTCTTTACACAAATTTTAGTCAACAGAACGAAGGGTGATGTGATCAGAGTCACCATCTCAGCTCTGAACTTGGTCTGCGCCACCGCGTAAACCACCGTGTTGGTGCAGGAGCTCAAAGACTGCAGCATGACTCCGGTTATCCCAATGATGTTGAAGATGTTGGTGACATATTTCTGGAAGAATACGGCATCGGTGATGCTGATGCTGATTTTATGCACCACATTCACCGCCCACAGCAGGATGAAGCTGCCCGAGATGGCGAGCAGTAAAACGATGGATTTCCTTCGGTTCTCCATCTCGGGGTCACTGTGACTCTCGCCCTTCCCGCTGCCCCGGAGTTCCCTCCTGACTCTGCTGGCCCGGATGATGTGGCTGATGGTCAGAGCGTTGAGCAGCGCGATCAGCACAAACGGAACCAACGGGGTCAATGCTACCCGCAGCCAGTAATAAGCCACCCAGAGTGGCGATGTGTAGAAGGTGGATTTTATAACACAGAACATTGGTATACCGTCAATTACTTTTGCCGGTTCAAATATAAAGTAAAAACCAGCGTTCAGTGCAAGGCTGATCACACACATTGACGTCATAATCACAGTCGCGATTTTCTCGGTACAATATTTCGCTTTAAAATTCTGGAAACAAATGGCGATGAACCTATCGAGGGTGAAGAGGACAGTTAACGAGACAGAACAATCAAGGGCCACCACGCCCAGGTAGAAGATGAAACTGCAGATTCGAGTGAAGTCCAGGAATGACCCTGGGAAGTACATGCGCAGAATCCGTTCGACAGTGACGTTCACGATCAGGACCATGAGGTCGGCGAGTGCCATGGACAACAGGTAGCGGCTGATGCATTTGGAGAGTCCGCACCTTCCCCGGATCACAATCGCCACCGTCAGAATGTTCGCTGCAAGGAAGAAATGGAAACGTGAGAAACGTGGTCCCAGAGCTAGTGACTGGGACAGGTGAAGGATAAAGCGTCTGCCAATGAAGGAAATCTGTCGTGGGATCAGCATTCTCAGGGTTTCAATCCCACTAAAACGACGGCGCGGGCGATGGGTGCCGGCAACACTCAACTTCATGATTTAATACAACTGTAAATCCCCCACCGCTCCCCTCCCCTCCCCCAAGGTGTCCCCAAGGCTCAGTCCTTGGCCCCCTCCTCTTCATCCTCGACCTGTTCCCCCTTGGTCAATTAATCCGCCGTCATGGTCTCAACTTCCACTGCTTCGCCGATGATATCCAGCTCCTCATCTCCACCAAGTCAATCTCCACCACCACACACTCTACACTGACAAACTGCATCACTGAACTAAAATCTTGGCTTCAATCAAATTTCCTCAAACTCAACTGCAACAAATCCGAAATCATCATCATTGGTCCAAAAACGCTCACCAAATCCACCCAAAACTTCATCCTCAAAATTGATGGTCTCCCAGTATCCACCTCCCATCACATCCGGAATCTTGAAATCATCTTTGATCAAACCCTCTCCTTCGACAAACACATCAAACACATCACCAAGACAGCCTTCTTCCACCTCAAAAACATCGCCCGTCTCCGTCCTTCCCTCTCCCCCACAGCTGCAGAAACCCTCATCCACGCCTTCATCACCTCCCGTCTGGACTACTGCAACAGCCTCCTCTATGGCTGACCCTCAAAAATCATCAGTAAACTTCAATACATTCAAAACTCCGCTGCCCGTCTACTCACCCACTCCCCGATCCGTGACCATATCACCCCCGTCCTTTACAAGCTCCACTGGTTCCCCATCCCCCAGAGAATCCAGTACAAAATCCTCCTCATGACCTACAAAGCCCTCCATAACCTGGCCCCATCCTACCTGACTGACCCCCTCCACAGACACACTCCCACCTGCACCCTCCGCTCTGCTGCTGCCAACCTCCTGTCCACCCCCCTCCCCCATCCGGACCAAACTCAGATCCTGGGAGGACAGGGCTTTCTCCATCGCTGCTCCCACCCTCTGGAACTCACTACCCCAAACCGTCAGAGACTCCTCCTCACTCACCACATTCAAAACATCACTGAAGTCTCACCTGTTCAGCACTGCCTTCAACCACTGACCGTCACCTCACCTTCTGTCTCCTTTTTCTGTTCGTTTACTTATTTATCTATTTATTTTCTTCTCTATGTTCTAGTAATCCCTGTAAAGCGTCTTTGAGTGTTTGAAAAGCGCTATATAAATGTATTGCATTATTATTATTATTATTATTATTAAAATACCATGGCAGCTCATCTTGAGTTCCAACAAATCTCTTTACTCGCTTCCCCTCCCCTTGTTCCACCACCACCACTTCATTTAGATGCTCCGACGCTCTATCTCCTCAAGTCTCCCGTTTCATAGAAACATAGAAACATAGAAAATAGGTGCAGGAGGAGGTAATTCGGCCCTGCAAGCCAGCACCGCCATTCATTGTGTTCATGGTTGAACATCCACAATCAGTAACCTGTGCCTGCCTTCTCCCCATATCCTTTGATTCCACTAGCTCCTAGAGCTCTATCTAACTCCCCCTTAAATTCATCCAGTGAATTGGCTGGTTTCCATTCTCCAGAAAGGCATTTGATGCCTGGGTGATTATAGCGGTAGATAAACTATTTGAATCGGAGAAAGAAGGCAAGTACGCGGGCGGGTAAATGGACACATCAGGACACATCAGGACACAACACGGAGGTTTGGAAGAATAAGTCGAGCGTGGTTAACGCCGCCATGTACACTTTGTGTGGACACTTTCTCCAACACACAATGCATTGTCCATTCCTCGCTGGCCAAATAGACAATAGGGCAGACAGACACACTTCAGACAACAGTGACAATGGTTGATGTGAGATCTGAGATACACCGGGCGAGAATGCGAACACGTTTCTACTCGTCACAGATGCCGATCTTTAAAGGCCGAGATAGATAGATTCTCGAGTAGTACAGATTTCGGTGGTTTTGAGGACAAGGCAGGAGAATGGGGTTAGGAGGTTGAGATAGATCAGCCACGATTGAATGGCGGAATAGACTTGAGCCAAATGGCCTAATTCTACTCCTATCGCTGATGAACTTGTGAATTTATGAACCAGTTTCCACAATTCATTTAGCTTTAAATGAATTTTGGAAAAGCATAGGTTCGCCCAAAGTTTAAAGTTCCAAATTGGGTCAAGGTCAATATTGATATTATTGGTTGGCAACATTGAAGGTACATGTTTAATAGTGCGGCAGCTTCACGGTCAGTGAATTACTGTTCACAGATTTTTTACTTTACTGTAGTTCAGGTTAATTTCCTTTAGTTTAGTTTAGAGATACAACGCAGAAACTGTTGACTTCGGCCCACGGGGTCCGCTCCAATCACGGACATTTTACATTTACGCCAAGCTAATTAATCTACAAACCTGCACGTCTTTGGAGCGTGGGGGGAAACCGAAGTTCCCGGAGAAAACCCACGAAGGTCACGGGCAAAACATACAAACTCCGTACTGACAGCCCCCGTAGTCAGGATCGAACCCGGGTCTCTGGCGCTGTGAGGCAGCAACTCTACCGCTGCGCCACCGTGTGGTCCTTTTTGTGCCGATTTTGTTGGAATTTTCAGCGATTGTTTTCTATCACAGAGTTCAGATTTTCAGACCATCAGTGTAGGAGGTGAAGTCTCAGTTTCCCTTCCATGGTTTCCAATTCACCGCATCGCTAACCCAGCCGTTTACTCAAATCTTCACCAACAATCACCGCGATAACACCTGCAGGTAGCCCATAGTCACCAAACAGGGTCTTGATTAGTTCGTGTGTCTCCCTCCTAACCCCATTCTACAGCCTTCTCCCCATAACCCCTGACGCCCATACTAATCAAGAATCTATCTCTGCTTTAAAAATATCCATTGACTTGCCCTCCACAGCCGTCTGTGGCAAATAATTCCACAGATTCACCACCCTCTGACGAAAGAAGCTCCTTCTTATCTCCTTCCTAAAGGAACGTCTGAGGATATGACTTCCAGTCCACGACTCGCCCACTAGTGGAAACATCCTCTGCGCATCCACTCTATCCAGGACTTTCACTGCTCGGATGCAGATACAGATTGACTCCCGCCTCTGTGGGAGCCGCTTCCTCGCCAGGCCCAGAGCAGGAGCCAACGACAGCAAGGATATCTCCATTATTTTTGTCCTCACGAAGCGAAATCTGAGAGTCCCGATCACAGTTTAAGAATAATGGGTAGGCCATCTAGGACTGAGATGAGGAAAACAACCAGGGAGGTGTGAATCTGTGGAATTTTCTACCACCGGAGGACAATTCACTGGATGTTTTCAAGAGAGAGTTAGATAGAGCTCTTCGGGTTAAGCGAATCAGGGGATCTGGAGTAAAAAGCAGAAACGGGGTACTAATTTTAGATGATCAACCAAGTTTCGATGTTTCTACGTTTCTATCACCCAATACACTTAAACTCCGATTAAAGAGTCTGAAATTCTTGACTGCTCTAAGGGTAGGGGAACCTTAAGTGTGTTGAGAATTTTGCACTGAGTTTGAACACACCGATGCCGATAATGACGGCCATTGATAACAACCCTGTCAAAACAAACCGCGAATGAACTCGGGTGGTGACATTTGGAAATATTGTCAAGCGATAAGAAGGACTTACCTGGAACGCCAAACGCCACGAGAATTGGAAAGTAAATCGATCTAATTTCGTCCAGGATTAATCGACCCATCTTCGTGAACGATTGGGTGCGGGAGAAAGGCGGTCTGATCAAGAGGCTTCAATCCAATCCCTTATTTGTACCCCAGGAAACTCTCCAGTGGGATAATCAAGTTGCCCAATGACTAGCATTAGTTATGGTACTTTAAACAAACAGACGAAGCAATAATTCAGTTCAGTCTGAAGAAAGGTCTCCAACCTAACCGTCATACATCCCTTCTCTCCAGAGATGCTGCATGTCCCGTTGATTTAATCCAGCATTTTGTGCCTATCTTCCGTTTAAACCAACACCTGCATTTCCTTCCTACACAATAATTTTGTTTAGATTAGTTTAGAGGAAACAGGCCGTTCGGCCCACCGAGTCCGATCCGACCAGCGAGATACCCAGAACACATTAAGAATGTCCTACACACAATAGGGACAATTTCCACATACACCAAGCCAATTTATCTACATAACTGTACGTCTTTGGAGTGTGGGATCTCGGAGAAAACCCACGCGGTCACGGGGAGAACGTATAAACTCCGTACAGACAGCACCCGGGGACTTTGATGGTTTGACTACCTCGACCGCGGAAGAACAAGGAGGAAACAGATTGAACTTTATCGCCTTCCATCACAGTGAGGAATGTGGAATCCGCTGTGATGGATGTTTATGTTACATTTTATTTTATGTGGGTGTGTGGCTTGTTGTTAGTATGGCTGTCTGATAACTCAAATTCCACTGTGCCTTATCTGTTCCATGTAACCATAAACTGACCTTGAAACCTTGAACCTTGAAACTTTCTCTTTCCTGTTCTCTTTCCTTTCAATTTGACGCACTCTTCGCTTCGTTCCTCTTCGCGCTCACGCTCTTTTTTTCCACTTGAATCGGCTTCATTTCCCCCAGGCAGCGACGTTGTATTTGGGCTTAATCTGTACTTTTCTCTCCCATTTTCCTCGCCATTTCCCGTTTTATTTTGCTGTTTTTAGATTCAATAACTCTCCCTGCCCACCCCACGCTTTATTTACCACCCCCCCTTACATCACTCTTTCCTTTGTGGTGTACTCTCCATTTTCCTTCCCTTTCCTGCAATGTTCTCTCTCCCTCTCTCCCTTCCCACTTTTCCCTTTCACACCCTCCCCTCCCATCTCTCTCCCTAACCCATCCCCGTTTCTCATGTCGCCCTGCCAGTCTCCTGTCTCCCCCGCTCTCTTTCTACCCCCACCCCACCCCCTCTCTCTGTTCCCAGCGTCGCCAAGTGTGTGGTCGCGCACCATTGTCTCCGTAATAAAGACATGGACTACTTTCTAAACAGGAAGAGGGGTCGGAAATTGGAGGTGCACGGAGACTTAGATGATCAGGATTCCCAAAGGGTTAATTTGCAGGTCGAATCGATGGTAAGGGCGGGAAATGCAAAGCGAGCATCCATTTCTTGGGGATTAAAATGTATAAGATAGGATGCAATTCTGCGGCGTTTTAAGGCGCTGGTGAGGCCACATTTGAAATTTGGCGAGCTGTTGTATGCCCCATATCTGAGGGCGGATTCTGGGAAAGTCCAGAGGATGGTTACGAGACTAATCCCTGGGATGATTGGGTTAACTTAAAAGGAGAGTTTCATGGCCTTGGGCTTTTACTCGCTGGAGTTTAGAAGGATCTGATTGTATACATATATATCAGAAATCTACCGGAGAATGAAAGGCCAAGAGAAAGTAGACGTGGAAGGGATGGTTTCCAGTCGTTGGAGATTCGAGATCCAGAAGGCATTGCCTCATAATAGAAGGAGGTTCCTTTGTCATGGAGAGGAGGAAGAATTTCTTTAGCCAGAGAGTGGTGAATCCATTGCCACAGACGGCTATGTCCAAGAGGGAGGCTTAGAGGGTGGCCTAGTGCATCAGTCACTGAAAGGAAGCATGCAGGTACAGCAGGCAGTGAAGAAAGCCAATGGAATGTTGGCCTTCATAACAAGAGGAGTTGAGTATAGGAGCAAAGAGGTCCTTCTGCAGTTGTACAGGGCCCTAGTGAGACCGCACCTGGAGTACTGTGTGCAATTTTGGTCTCCAAATTTGAGGAAAGATATTCTTGCTATTTAGGGCGTGCAGCGTAGGTTTACTATGTTAATTCCCGGAATGGCGGGACTGTCGTATGTTGAAAGACTGGAGCAACTAGGCTTGTATACACTGGAATTTAGAAGGAGGAGAGGGGATCTTATCGAAACGTATAAGGTTATTAAGGGGTTGGGCACGTTAGTGGCAGGAAACATGTTCCCAATGTTAGGGGAGTCCAGAACAACACAGTTTAAGAATTAGGGGTAGGCCATTTAGAACGGAGATGAGAAAAACTTTTTCAGTCAGAGAGTTGTGAATCTGTGGAATTCACTGCCTCAGAAGGCAGTGGAGGCCAATTCTCTGAATGCATTCAAGAGAGAGCTAGAAAGAGCTCTTAAGGATAGCGGAGCCAGGGGATATGGGGAGAAGGTAGGAACGGGGTACTGATTAAGAATGATCAGCCGAGTGTCCTCCTCCTGCACCAATTGTCTATTGTCTATTGTCTATTTCTAAAGCAGAGCTTGATGTGTTTTGATGAATAAGGGCGTGAAAGATTATAAGAAGTCAGGAGAATGGGGTAGAGAGGGACAAATAGATCAGCTATGATCTAATATCAAATAATTGAGTTTAGAAGATTGAGGGGGGACCTCATTGAAATTTACAGAACAATGAAAGGCATAGATAGAGTGGATGTGGAAAGGATGTTTCCACTGGTGAGAGACTCTAGGACCAGTCATAGCCTCAAAATTAAAGGGCGCCCTTTTAGAAAGGAGATGAGGAGAAACTTCTTCAGTCAATGGGTAGTTAATCTGTGAACCTCATAGCCACGGAGGGCTGTGGAGGCCAAGTCAGTGGACATTTTAAAGGCAGAGATAGACAATTTCTGGATTAGAACGGGTGTCAAGGGTTATGGGGAGAAGGCAGGAAAATTGGATTGGGAGACAGAGATCAGCCATGATTGAAACTCGGAGTGGACCCGATGGTCCAAATGGCCTAATTATACTCCTGCGACCTGTGAACTTGTGAATGGCGATGTAGACTCGATGGCCCGAATGGCCTAATCCTGCTCCTACGTGTTACGGTCTTGTGGTCTAACCCTATCGTCTTTGATAGGCAATATGGACATTCTTGGCTGAATGTTAAATTCCAGAGATATTCCGAGCGCAATAGAGTGCACATTCTAGTCTTGCCTTTCATTTAGATTTGCTGGGTTTAGAAGGTCGATCGCTCGGAGCGCCACCATGCCGTCCAAATTCACAAAGTAAATTTACTTCAAACCAAATATTGTGCCGAGATTGAGTCTTTAGCAATATTCTTTTATTTCCCCCGTTGCTTAAGGGGTTGGACAAGCTAGATGCAGGAAGATTGTTCCCGATGTTGTAAAGTCCAGAACAAGGGGTCACAGTTGAAGGATAAGGGGGAAGTCTTTTAGGACCGAGATGAGAACGTTTTTTTTCACACAGAGAGGGGTGAATCTGTGGAATTCTCTGCCACAGAAGGTCGTTGAGGCCAGTTCATTGGCTATATTTAAGAGGGAGTTGGATGTGGCCCTTGTGGCTAAAGGGATCAGGGGGTATGGAGAGAAGGCAGGTACCGGATATTGAGTTGGATGATCAGCCATGATCATATTGAATGGCGGTGCAGGCTCGAAGGCACGAACGGCCTACTCCTGCACCTATTTTCTATGTTGTATGTTTCTATGCTGGTCTAAATTCTATATTTGTGCAACAAAACAACACACTCGACGAACGAACACCGTCGGATCGCATCTGGGCGAGGGGGGGGGGGTTGATATCGACATTTCGGGTGTGTCTCTACCTCACGGCTGGTTTGTTATCACTAATTTGGTTTAGGTTAGTTTACAGATAAACGCGGAAATAGGCCCTGCGGCCCACCGAGTCCGGACCGACCAGCGATCCCTGCACAATAACACTATCCTACACACACTCGGGATAATTTACACATATACCAACCAAATTAACCTGTAAACCTCCACGTCTCTGGAGTGCGGGAGGAAACCGAAAATCTCGGCAAAAATAATCCACGCAGGTCTCGGGGAGAACGTACAAAGTCCGGACAGGCAGACCCGTAGTCAGGATCGAACCCGGGTCTCTGGCGCAGTAAGGCAGCTACTCTGCCGCCACGCCACCGTGTCCCCCTAATCTGGGCGGTACATTTTAATAGGTCTTTTACCAAATGAACCCGACGTTGGATCAATACGATTCTTTGGCTGCTAACCTATTCACCTCGTCTGAAGAAGGGTCTCGACCCGAAATGTCACCCATTCCTTCTCTCCAGAGATGCTGCCTGTCCCGCTGAGTTACTCCAGCTTTTTGTGTCTACCCTCGATTTAAATCAGCATCTGCAGTTCTTTCCGACACATGTATTGATCTTTTTCTACCTCGAGGGGGAAGTCACGCATGTGTGAAATGTCTTACCAGTTCTTACTCCTTAATTACTGCAACAACAAAAAAGACCAACTGTTCTCTACTTTACCAAGTCATGTTTATTTTTAAATCTGGTACAATAAAAGTTAGTAACTGTCTCTCTCGTAGAAGCACACAGTTGGAATAGTTTCGTTTGTTTATGGTCCCGGGTACGCAGGTACAGTGAAAAGCTTTTGTTGCGCGCTAACCAGTCAGCGGAAAGACAATACATGATTACAATCGAGCCGTCCACAGTGTGCAGACACACGGAAAGGGAATAACGTTCACTGCAAGGTTAAGCCAGTATAGACCGATCAAGGATAGTCCGAGGGTCACCAACGAGGTCAAGTCAAGTCAAGTCAATTTTATTTGTATAGCACATTTAAAAACAACCCACGTTGACCAAAGTGCTGTACATTTGATTAGGTTCCAATAGAAAAAAAAATGAAAACATACAGTAGTACGCAAACAGTTCACAGCGCCTCCTCAATGAGCCTCAAACGCTAGGGAGTAGAAATATGTTTTGAGCCTGGACTTAAAGGAGTCGATGGAGGGGGCAGTTCTGATCGGGAGAGGGATGCTGTTCCACAGTCTAGGAGCTGCAACCGCAAAAGCGCGGTCACCCCTGAGTTTAAGCCTAGACCGTGGGATAGTGAATAGCCCCAAGTCGGCCGATCTGAGGGACCTGGAGTTAGAGAGGGGGGTTAGAAGATTTTTGATGTAGGGGGGGGAGTGTCCATTTAGGGCTTTATACGTGAGGTAGATAGTAGTTCAGCACTGCTCTCTGGTTGTGGTAGGATGGTTCAGTTAGGAAGAAACTATCACTGAAACTGGAAGTGTGTTTTCATATTACTGTACCTTTTGCCCGATGGCAGAGGGAGGAGATGGGAGGAGAGGGGAGAAGGGAAGAGAGGGGAGAGAGGAGGATAGGGGATGGGGGGGGGGGGACTCCCTATACTCTAATGGGCAATTTGGAGAGTCCAATTATCCCACAAAATATTTAGGTTGAGGAAGGAAACGCAAGCGGTCACATGGAGATCAGCTTATCCTGCCATCGTGTTTGTCACGAACATTGGGGCAAGAACATTGAGCTCCGGCGCCAAGTTCTAAGCTCTAAGTTCTAAGTACAGGACATGGGGTTAATTATCACAACGTTTGAGAAACATTTAGACAGGTGCATGGATAGGACAGGTTTGGAGGAATATGGGCCAAATGCAGGCAGGTGGGACTCGTGTAGATGGACCGTGTTAGCCACTGTGAGCAAGCTTGGCTGAAGGGAACCCCTCAGGTTCCTCTTAAATCTTTCCCCCTCCCCGCGACCCCCACGCACAGAGCAGAGAAGGGGGCTGTGAGCAGGGCGCTCATCTGCGCTCTAAACTTGCTCTGGGTGAGCGCGTACACACAGCTGTTTGTGCAGGAACCGAGGCACTTCAGCAGCATCGCCACCTGCACGGCCGCGTACAGCGAGCGGGGGCCGCGGAACATCACCGTCCCGTTCAGCCCGACCCAGGCGTGGATCACCGTGATGGGAACGGCCAGAGCCACGAAGCTCCCGGAGACCGCGAAGAGCAGGGCGACCGACGCCCTCCGGCTCCTGACCTCTGGATCTTCGCCCCCCTCCCCCCGCCGAGGGCCCTTCAGGGCCAGCCGGGACCTGCTGGCCCCCAGGATGTGCGTGGCGGTAAGCGAATTCAGCAGCAGCAGGACGGGGATGGGGAGGAAGGTGTTGAGTAGGTTGGTGGCCCAGCGATGGACGGACCACAGCGGGGATTCCAGGTCACCCGGCACAGGGCAGCAACCGTAGTCGGCGCGGTTCACGGTGTAACAGGGCCGGTAGCGGAGAGGCAAGGGCGCGTTGATCAACACGCTGACCATTCCTACCGCCGCCAGCACCATGGCCGCCGTTCTCTCGGTGCAGTACGTGCGCCTCAGCTTCTGGCAACAGATAGCCACGAAACGGTCACACGTGAAGGATACGGTGAACCAGGTGCTGAGCTGGAAACTGAAGCCTTGCAGGTAGGCACTGAGCCGGCACACGGGCGTGTAGCGGAGCGGAGACCCGGGGACGTGGTACCTGAAAGGAACGAAACGCCGGAGTGACTCAGCGGGTCAGGCAGCGTCTCTGGGGTGAGAAATAGACACAAAACGCTGGAGTAACTCAGCGGGTCAGGCAGCGTCTCTGGGGGGAGAAATATACAGAAAACGTTGGAGTAACGCAGCGGGTCAGGCAGCATCTAGAGACGCTGGAGTAACCAAGCGGGTCAGCACGGTGGCGCAGCGGTAGAGTTGCCGCATCAAAGCGCCAGAGACCCGGGTTCGATCCTGACCACGGCTGCTCTCTGTGCGGAGATTGTCCGTTCTCCCCGTGACCGCGTTGTTTTTCCCCGGGTGCTCCGGTTTCCTTCCACTTTTATAAACATACAAAAGGGGGGGGGGGGGGGGATTTTACAGAAGCCAATTAACCAACGAACCTGCACGTCTTTGGAGTGTGGGAGGAAACCGGAGCATCCGGAGAAAACCCACGCAGGTCACGGGGAGAACGTACAAACGCCACACAGTCACACCGAGGTCAGAGTCGAACCCGGTTCTACAGTGCTGTGCGGGAAATTGCAGAGGGGAGGCGTGGGAAGAGATGGGGTGGTCTGGGGCAGAATGGAGTGGGCTTTGGAGGAGGTTAGTGAAAGGTAACCTAAAATTGGAGACTTCAATATTCATACCGTTGGGTTGATGAGATGCTGTTCCTCCAGTTTGCGCTGGGCCTCACTCTGGCAATGGAGGAGGCCCAGGACAGAAAGGCCAGTGTGGGAAAGGGAAGGGGGGTTAAAATGGTTAACAACCGGGAGATCCGGCAGGCCTTGGCGAACCGAGCGCAAGTGTTCGTCGAAATAGTCGCCTAGTCTACGCTTTGTCTTGCCGATGTACAGGAGGCCACATCGGGAACTGGTATATCTCCCGGTTGCCAAACACTTCAACTCCCCCTCCCATTCCCACACTGACCTTTCTGTCCTGGGCCCCCTCCAGTGTCAGAGTGAGGCCCAGCGCAAATTGGAGGAACAGCACCTCATATTTCGTTTGGGCAGCTTACATTCCAGCTTGACTTCTCTAACTTCAAATAACCCTTGCATTCCCTCTCTCTCCATCCCATCCCTTTCCCAGTTCTAGGATCAGTCTGACTGCCCTCTTAGTTACATTTTGTCTCTGTTTGCTTCGTTGTCACCTTCCCTGAGCTAACAATGGTCTATTCTACTTTCCCCTTGATCAGAACACCACATGAGATGCTTCTTCCCTGTGGCTATCCAACTGTGCAACTCCTCCCCCTTCTGTCATGGGGTAGACTGACTCCCCTCCCTCCACCCCCCCACCCCACTCCCCCCCCAATCTTTGCACATCCCCAATCCTTTCCACTCATCACTTTAACTTCATGTTTCATGTATCTTGTGCTTTATGACAGTTGGCAGATCAATTTCCCTCCTGGGACAAATAACGTTCTATCGTATCGTATCATATCGTGGCAGCATCCCCTTTCACAGCTGACCCTTTCATATCTCTGTATCTCCCTCTCTCCTGAGTCTCAGTCTGAGGAAGGGTCTCGACCCGAAACGTCACCCACCCCTTCCATCCGCAGATGCTGCCTGTCCCGCTGAGTTACTCCAGAATTTCATGTCTGTCCTCGGAATAAACTGCATCTGCAGTTTCTTCCTACACGTGCAGTAGATGAGGTTGAAGCGGGTATCCAGTAGGTACCTGAGTATCTGGCTGACTATGACGTTGAAGACCAAAACCATGAGATCACCTATCGCCATGGCCATCATGTAGCAGGTGATGTCTTTGGAGAGACCGCACTTTCCCCGAAACAGGATCACCAAGGACATCAAGTTAGCTGCAAGGAAACACAAAAGTGTGAGAAGTAAGAGGGAAATGGGATAGAGGCGCAGCGATCTTCATCTGTAGTTTATTGTAATCCATTGAACCAGAATTTTAGCAGTCCTGAACTACTATCTACCTCATTGGTGACCCTCGGACTATTTTTGATCGGACCTTGCTGGCTTTACCTTACACTAAACGCTATTCCCTTATCAGGTATCTGTGCACTGTAAATGGCTCGATTGTAATCACGTGATGCCTTTCCGCTGACTGTACTTTTCACTGTACCTCAGTACACGTAACTATGAACTAAACGGAACTGAACTGAATACGACAATGAAAGGCCCAGACAGAGTGAATGCGGGGAGGATGTTTCCACGGGTGGGAGAGTCTTGGACCAGAGGGCACAGCCTCAGAATTCCGGACGTTCCTTTGGAAAGATGGGGAGGAATCTCTTCAGTCAGAGGGCGGTGAATCTGTGGAATTCAATAGACAATAGACAATAGACAATAGGTGCAGGAGTAGGCCATTCAACCCTTCGAGCCAGCACCGCCATTCAATGCGATCATGGCTGATCGCTCTCAATCAGTATCTCGTTCCTGCCTTCTCCCCATACCCCCTCACTCCGCTATCCTTAAGAGCTCTATCCAGCTCTCTCTTGAAAGCATCCAACGAACTGGCCTCCACTGCCTTCTGAGGCAGAGAATTCCACACCTTCACCACTCTCTGATTGAAAAGGTTCTTCCTCATCTCCGTTCTAAATGGCCTACCCCTTATTCTTAAACTGTGGCCCCTTGTTCTGGACTCCTCCAACATTGGGAACATGTTTCCTGCCTCTAATGTGTCCAATCCCCTAATTATCTTATATGTTTCGATAAGATCCCCCCTCATCCTTCTAAATTCCAGTGTTTACAAGCATAATTGCTCCAGCCTTTCAACATACGACAGTCCCGCCATTCCGGGAATTAACCTAGTGAACCTACGCTGCACGCCCTCAATAGCAAGAATATCCTTCCTCAAAATTGGAGACCAAAACTGCACACAGTACTCCAGGTGCGGTCTCACCAGGGCCCGGTACAACTGCAGAAGGACCTCTTTGCTCCTATATTCAACTCCTCTTGTTATGAAGGCCAACATTCCATTGGCTTTCTTCACTGCCTGCTGTACCTGCATGCTTCCTTTCAGTGACTGATGCACTAGGACACCCAGATCTCGTTGAACATCCCCTCTTCCTAACTCGACACCATTCAGATAATAATCTGCCTTTCTATTCTTACTTCCAAAGTGAATAACCTCACACTTATCTACATTAAACTGTATCTGCCATGTATCCGCCCACTCACACAACCTGTCCAAGTCACACCTCGTATAATAGAGGGGGATAACGTTGCTAATCTATTTATTAACAACATTAAAGGGAGGGTCTATTTCTCTATCTTTCTTATTTCTTTTCTGTTTTTATACCTGGACTATGGAGGGGAGCACACTGAAATACGGCAGAAGGTAAATACCGGAAGGGGTATCAAGGTAAGGAAAAATGAAAAAAAAAGGAAAAGGGAAAAAAAAAGAAGAAAAAAAAGGAATGAATTGGATAACACATTAAAAATTTTAAGCTATAATGTGAATGGGTTAAATGGACCGATAAAAAGGAAGAGAATTTTAACAGATGAAAAAATTGGAAGTAGATATAGCTTTCTTGCAAGAAAGACATCTAACGGAAAAAGAGCATCAAAAGTTAAAGAGAGATTGGGTAGGAAGTATGGTCGCATCTTCTTTTAACTCAAAAGCAAGAGGGGTTGCTATCCTATTTAAGAAAAAGCTACCAATTAAGATACAAAATATTGTAAGTGACCCAGTAGGCAGATTTGTAATGGTACATTGTCAAATTTTCTCAGAATTGTGGACCTTAATGAATATATATTCACCAAATATAGATGATGAGAAGTTTGTGCAGGGTGCATTTTTAAATCTGGCGGAAGCACATGAAAATATATTGATAGGGGGAGATTTCAATTTTTGTTTAGATCCAGTAATGGATAGATCATCAAGGACAACGACAAGGACAAGAGCAGCGAAGACAACCTTGAATTTAATGGAAATTTTAAATTTAATAGATGTTTGGAGGAAAAGCCATCCCAGGGAAAGAGACTACTCCTTCTATTCCAATAGACATGATACATATTCTAGAATAGATCTATTTTTGATTTCAGCTCAATTAAGGGGTAGAATAATACAAATAGATTACAAGGCTAGATTGTTATCGGATCACTCACCATTATTAATGAAAATTACGATGCCAGATAAAGAACAGTCAGTCTATAGACTATAGTCTATAGTCAACTCTTTACTATTGAAAAGGCAAGACTTTTGTGATTTTATTCGAGGACAAATTGAATTATTTTTGGAAACAAATTTAAATTCAGTTGATGATAAATTTATTGTATGGGATGCAATGAAGGCTTATTTGAGAGGCCAAATTATAAGCTACTCATCTAAGATAAAGAAAGACTATAGGAAGGAATCTGAAAGATTAGAAAAAGAAATCACCGTATTAGAAAAAGACTTACAGAAAACTTCTTCAGATACGAAAAAAACACAACTTGGAAATAAAAAATTTCAATACAATACTTTACATACTTACAGAACAGAAAAACTAATATTACGTACTAACCAAAGATATTATGAATTAGGAGAAAGAGCGCACAAGGTATTGGCATGGCAACTGAAAGAAGAACAAATATCAAGAACAATAAATTCAATTAGAACAGATCAAAACATTATTACTTATAAACCTAGAGAAATCAATGAGGTATTTAAGCAATTCTACACTAATCTGTACCATTCTGAATCTGAAAAGGATGAAATTAAGATAAATAATTTTTTATCCAAGATACAATTACCAACAATCTCTAATGAGGGGCAGATGGGATTAAATGCCTCCTTTACTTTGAGAGAGGTGGAGGAAGTATTATATTCTTTACCAAGTAATAAATCTCCAGGGGAAGATGGTTTCCCGCCTGAGTTCTATAAAAAAATTAAAGATTTGTTGTTACCAGTATTTATGGAAGTGATACATCAAGCGAAAAAAACCTACATTACCAGAATCCTACTCACTGGCAATTATAACCGTAATTTAAAAAAAGGGAAAGACCCTTTAAATGCATCTTCTTATAGACCAATATCATTGTTGAATGCAGATTATAAAATAGTTGCTAAACTTTTGGCAAGGAGATTGGCAGAATATTTACAGAAGCTGGTTAAAGAGGACCAAACTGGATTTGTCAGAAAAAGGAAAATATCTGATAATGTAGCAAGATTTATAAGTATTTTACATTTAGCACAGAAAAGAAAGGAATTGAGCATAGCAGTTGCTTTAGATGCTGAAAAGGCGTTTGACAGGTTAGAATGGAATTTTTTATTTAAAGTATTAGAGAAGTACGGATTAGGAAATGGTTTCATTAACTGGGTAAAAGCTCAAAATGGCGGCGCTGCCCTAGCAGCTGCGGCTCACCTGCGGTCCATTTGTCTTTGTGTTTTTGTTGGGTTTTTTTGTGTCTTAATTGTAGTTGTGATGTGGTGTTTTTGTGTTTGTGTACTATGTGTGTATGTGGGGGGGGGGGGGAGGGGGAACTGTAACGTTGTAAATATGTGTCCTTTCCGAACGGAGACCCGACCTTTGTTTTCTGGGCCGTGTCTCCGTTCCTGCTGCGGCCTACCATCGGCCCAACTCTTGGAGCTGGCGGCCTCCAGGGCTCTGGTTCGCAGAGCCCGCGGATCGGACTTACCACCACCGGAGCCGGCCGTCCTTGGAGGCTGCGGGAGCGGCTGCTACTCGCCTTAGGCTCGGGCCGCGTGGATGCCGACATCGGGAGCTCCGGCAGCGGCAGCGGGTTCGCCCGCCCCGGATCGCGGGGCTTGGGTCGAGGACATTTCACCGTCCGGCGCGGCCTAAGATATGCCGCGGGATATTTCTCTGCTGGGCGGGGGCTTCAATGTCGGGAGCCACGACCGCCCCGACGTGCAGCAACAGCGGCAGCAGCAGCGTGTTCGCCCGCCCCGGATCGGACTTATCATCGGCGGAGCCGGCCGTCTTCGGAGGCTCCGGGAGCGGCTGCGACTCGTCTTGGGCTTGGCCCGCTGTGGACCGTCCGGTGCGGCCTGCAACCACAACAACCTGACTGCGGGCGAGGACAGCAGGAGAAGGGAAAGACATTGTGGCCTTCCATCACAGTGAGGAGAGGACTGGAAGAGACTCACTGTGATGGATGTTTCTTTGATGGATGTTTCTTTTTTGTGTGTTTTTGCGGTTGGGTAATTTGAATGCCTATTTAATGCTTTTATTGTTGGACTGTGTTTTTGGGGGATTTGGGGTTGGGTAATTTGAATGCCTATTTAATGCTTTTATTGTTGGACTGTGTTTTGGGGGTTTTTTGGGGTTGTGTAATTTTAATGCTTATTTAATGCTTTTATTGTTGGACTGTGGGTGACTGAATTTCGTCCAATATTGGATGACAAATAAAGCTATCTTGAATCTTGAATCTTGAATCTTGAATCCTTATAAACAACCTAAAGCCAAAGTGGTGACAAATGGCCAATCTTCTCAATCATTTAATTTGGAAAGATCTAGTAGACAGGGATGTCCCTTGTCACCGGCTTTATTTGTATTGGCCATTGAACCTCTGGCAGAGCTAATAAGATCAGATTTAGACATTGAAGGATTTAAAGTGAATCAGGAAAATCACAAAATTACTTTATTTGCAGATGATGTTTTACTTTGTCTTACTAGACCATTGGAATCCTTAAGAAAATTATATTTCAGACTGGAAGAATATGGGAAAGTATCAGGATATAAAATTAATAAAGATAAAACTGAAATAATGCCTCTTTCTGAAGGTAATTATGATCAATGTAAAAGAGAAAGTCAATTTAAATGGCAAAAAGAAGGCATGAAGTACTTAGGGGTTAAAGTATATAATAAGTTTATTTAACTAAATTAAATTAAATGTATAAACTAAATTATAAACCACTAATTAAAAAAATTGAGGGGGACTTGAAGAAATGGATGAATCTTCCAATTATATTGCTAGGGAGAGTGAACTGTATTAAGATGAATATTTTTCCGAGGTTACAGTATTTATTTCAAACACTGCCTATACCTTTACCAAATAATTTTTTTCAAGAATTGAATAAAATTGTGAGAAATTTTCTTTGGAAAGGTAAAATGCCAAGAGTGTCTATGGAAAAATTAACATGGAAATTTGAATTAGGTGGACTGCAATTAACAAAATTTAAAAATTACTATCTAGCAGCACAAATGAGTTTTATTTCATCCTTTTATCAAGAGGGTGGAAAAACAGCATGGGTTAAAATTGAAATGGATAAAATAAAAGAACTATGCCCAGAAGAATTTATCTATAAATGGGAAGCGAAGCTATTAGTTAAGGATCAAGAGTCACCTTTGCTAAGACATTTAATTAATACTAGCAAAGAGGGCCCGTTGGGCCCGTCCCCACACCCCCCATTTTCTCATCCCCCAGCCCCACACTCTTAGCATCTGTTAATGGCCCGGGGGGGGGGGGGGGGGGGGGCGGGGGAGCGGATGAGTGAAAGGTCCGGGGGGTGGGGGGGTGCGGGGGAGCGCATTAGTGAAAGGTCCGGGTGGGAGGAGGGGGGTATACCGGGGAGACTGTCCCGTTGGGCCCGTCCCCACCCCACCCCCATTTTTTCATCCCCCATCCCCACACTCTTAGCATCAGTTAAAGGGCCGGGGGGGGGTGGGGGGGGTGGGGAGCGCATCAGTGAAAGGTCCTGGGTTGGGGTGATAGCGGGGAGATGGTCCCCGGGTGTGTGAGAGAGGAGAGAAGCAAGGGGAGAGAGGAGAGGTGAGCCCATGCGCACAGACGCGCAGCAGCGCCACGCTGAAAGCCTTCAATAAATCAGCAGGAGGGGGGTTGCGCGAGTTTTTTGACGTCACACGCTGAAGGCAATTGAAAAAACGGCTGGGTTTTTAATTTTTTTACTAAAACCTCTGTAACTTAAAAAGTACGCGACCGAATCAAATAAAAAAATCATTTTCCAGCAGCGTTCAGCGTGGTGATTAAGGCGCTACAGTTGACCGTTTTTGCCGTAATCAGCCGAATCAGTGAAATATATATACAAGTGAGGAGATGCCGCGCATGCGTACTGAGCACAGCCGAACAACAGCGCCCCCTAAAAACCTTCAATAAACCAGGGGGGCAGCGCTTTAAAACCTCTGTAACTTCAGAAATATGCGACGGGGGGAGGGATAGGGGAGGGGGAGGGGAGGGGGAAGGGGGGGAGGGAGAGGGGAGGGAGGGGGGTAGGGGGGGGAGGGGGTGGGAGGGGGAGGGGAGGGGGAAGGGGGAGGGAGGGGGACCTCCCCTTTTCCCAGTATCCCCATTTCCCCCACCACCAAGCCCCCTCCGGACGACCCCTGTTGTCCCGCTCCCCATTCCCCATTATCAGACCCCGCCACTATTCTCTCTCCCCCAGACACACTCTTACTCTCCCCCCTTTCCCCAGCACACCCCTTTCCTCTACTCTCTCTTGCCCCCAGCACCAACAGGTCCCGGGGGGGGGGGGGGGCGGGGGAGCGCATCAGTGAAAGGTCCGAGGGGGGGGGGATAGCGGGGAGAGGGTCTCCCGGTTGTGGGAGAGAAGAGAGAAGCAAGGGGAGAGGAGAGGTGAGCCCATACGCACAGACGCACAGCAGCGCCACGCTGAAAGCCTTCAAAAAATCAGTAGGAGGGGGGTTGCGCAAGCTTTTTTACGTCACACGCTGAAGGCAATTGAAAAAAACGGCTGATTTTTTATATTTTTTACTAAAACCTCTGTACCTTAACAAATACGCGACCGAATCAAATAAAAAAAACATTTTCCAGCAGCGTTCAGCGTGGGTGATTAAGGCGGTGCAAACATCGTGGCGCTACGGTTCACCGTTTTTGCCGAAATCAGCCGAAATAACTGAGAGAAAAAATATATTTACTTTTAAACCTCCTGTAACTTAAAAAATAAACGACCGAATTAATAAAAACGTCATTTTCGGCAAGCGTCCAGCGGTGTGATTAGGCGGTGCGAGATAGAAGATAGAAGATAGATAGAAGATAGATAGATATATATTGTTGTTGAAAACAGTTAAAGCTAATGATAAAAGATTTTTAAAAGGTTGGACAGAGTAGATGCAGGGAAAACGTCCCCGATATTGGGGAGTCCAGAACCAGGGGTCACAGTTTAAGAATAAGGGGTAGGCCATTTAGGACTGAGATGAGGAAAAAACCTTCTCACTCAGAGAGTTGCGAATCTGTGGAATTCTCAGCCACAGAAGGCAGTGGAGGCCAGTTCACTGTATGTTTTCAAGAGAAAGTTAGATTTAGCTCTTAGGGCAAAAGGAATCAAGGAATATGTTGAGTAAACAGGAACGGGGAACTGATTTTAGATGATCAGCCATGATCATATGGAAAAGGTGGAGCTGGCTCGAGGGGCCGAATTGCCTAGTTCTATATCTATTTTTCTATGTTTCTATGTTTTCCGTGAAACCTCATGGAGGTCTCGATGGTAGGGAAAATGAATATGTAAAAACAGGTACCAACTGGCAGATTGTTTTAATGTAGTGACTAGACCAAGTGGACCCATTGGGCCCAAACTTCCCCTGCATTGGTGCAGCACCCTCCCCCCTCCCCCTCACTCCCATCTCCCCTCCCCATTCTAGCCCCCACCCGCTCCCCATTCTCCCTCCCTCCCCTCCTCCCCCCTCCCTCCTCCCCTCCCCCTTCCGCCTCACTCCCTCCTCCCCTCCTTCCTCCCCTCCCTGCACACCCTCCCCTTCCCCCCTCCCACCCTACCCCTCCCCTTCCCCTCTCCCTTCCCCTCCCACTCCTCCTCCCCCACTCCATCCCCCTCAACCCCCCTTATCCTCCCTCCCCTCCATCCCTACCCCGCCCTCCCCCCTCCCTCCACCCCTACCCTCTCTCACTCCCTCCCCGTCCGTGGGGGGCGGGGGAGCGCATCAGTGAAAGGTCCGAGGGGGGGGGGGGATAGCGGGGAGAGGGTCTCCCGGTTGTGGGAGAGAAGAGAGAAGCAAGGGGAGAGAGGAGAGGTGAGCCCCATACGCACAGACGCACAGCAGCGCCACGCTGAAAGCCTTCAATAAATCAGTAAGAGGGGGGGGTGTGCGCGAGCTTTTTGACGTCACACGCTGAAGGCAATTGAAAAAACGGCTGATTTTTAATTTTTTTTACTAAACCTGTGTACCTTAACAAATACGCGACCGAATCAAATAAAAAAACATTTTCCAGCAGCGGTCAGCGTGCTGATTAAGGCGGTGCAAAAATCGTGGCGCTACGGTTCACCGTTTTTGCCGAATTCAGCCGAAATAACTGAGAGAAAAAAATATATTTACTTTTAAACCTCTGTAACTTAAAAAATAAACGACCGAATTAAATAAAAACGTCATTTTCGGCAAGCGTCCAGCGGTGTGATTAGGCGGTGCGAGATAGATAGAAGATAGATAGAGATAGATAGATATATATTGTTGTTGAAACAGTTAAAGCTAATGATAAAAGATTTTTAAAAGGTTGGACAGGTTTACCGTTTTGCCGTAATCAGCGAAATCACAGATACATACATAACATATATTCACGAGATCTGACTTTTAATAAGATAGACTAGCACAAGTGTGCCCGTTGGGCCCGTCCTCGTAGGGTTTCCATTGTAACCGGAGGGGAGTGGGGGGGAGGGAAGGGGGAGGGAGGGAGGAGGGGAGGGGGAGGGAGGGGGGGAGGGGAGGGGGGAAGGGGGAGGAGGGTGGAGGGAGGGGGGTAGGGGGAGGGGGGAGGAGGGGGGAGGGAGGAGGGGAGGGGAGGGGGGAGGGAGAGAGGATGGAGGGGGGTAAGGAGGGGAAAGGGGGAGGGGAGGGGCCTCCCCTTTTCCCAGTACCCCGCTTTCCCCGTTGGGCCCGTCCTCGTAGGGTTTCCATTGTAACCGGGAGGAGGGGAGGGAGGGAAGGGGGAGGGAGGGAGGAGGGAGGTGTGGAGGGAGGGAGAGGGGGAGGGGAGGGGGGAGGGGGGAGGGAGAGGGGAGGGAGGTGGGTAGGGGGGGGGAGGGAGGGGGGGGAGGGGAGGGGGGGGGGAGGGGGGGAAGGGGGAGGGAGGGGGGACCTCCCCTTTTCCCAGTAGCCCTCTTTCCCCATTGGGCCCGTCCTCGTAGGGTTTCCATTGTAACCGGGAGGGGAGTGGGGGGAGGGAAGGGAGGAGGGAGGTGTGGAGGGGGGA
>NC_135971.1:20174061-20319371 GCF_053455715.1 Rhinoraja longicauda | reverse complement strand
AGCACTCGGACTAAAGAATGGATGAAATGCTATACTTTGAAATGTACGAATATATCTCGAATGAAGTTGTTGTTATTTTAATAAATTTTTCCACTCTGCTTTAACTAACTTTTTCCTTATCTTTATAATTTGTTTTTGTTTTTGTTTTTATTTTGCTTCTCTCTCTTTTCTTTCTTTACTTCATCTATTTCTTTAGTTCTATCTAGTTTAAAAAAAAAGGGGGCAAAAGGTATTGGAGACAATATAATAATAATTGACAATATTATCAATTTAAAAATGTATGACTGTAAAGATGTACCTATCTCCAATAAAAATTTATCTTAAAAAAAAAAAAAAAAGAAGATAGATAGATATATATTGTTGTTGAAAACAGTTAAAGCTAATGATAAAAGATTTTTAAAAGCATGGACAGGTTTACCGTTTTGCCGTAATCAGCGAAATCACAGATACATACATAACATATATTCACGAGATCTGACTTTTAATAAGATAGACTAGCACAAGTGTGCCCGTTGGGCCCGTCCTCGTAGGGTTTCCATTGTAACCGGGAGGGGAGTGGGGGGGAGGGAAGGGGGAGGGAGGGAGGAGGGGAGGGGGAGGGAGGGGGGGAGGGGAGGGGGGAAGGGGAGGAGGGTGGAGGGAGGGGGGTAGGGGAGGGGGAGGGAGGGGGAGGGAGGAGGGGAGGGGAGGGGGGAGGGAGAGAGGATGGAGGGGGGTAGGGAGGGGGGAAAGGGGGAGGGAGGGGGCCTCCCCTTTTCCCAGTACCCCGCTTTCCCCGTTGGGCCCGTCCTCGTAGGGTTTCCATTGTAACCGGGAGGAGGGGAGGGAGGGAAGGGGGAGGGAGGGAGGAGGGAGGTGTGGAGGGGAGGGAGAGGGGGAGGGGAGGGGGGGAGGGGGGAGGGAGAGGGGAGGGAGGTGGGTAGGGGGGGAGGGAGGGGGGGAGGGAGGGGGGGAGGGGGGAAGGGGGAGGGAGGGGGACCTCCCCTTTTCCCAGTAGCCCTCTTTCCCCATTGGGCCCGTCCTCGTAGGGTTTCCATTGTAACCGGGAGGGGAGTGGGGGGAGGGAAGGGAGGAGGGAGGTGTGGAGGGGGGAGGGGAGGGGGAGGGAGGGGAGGGTGGAGGGGGAAAGGGGGAGGGAGAGGGGAGGGAGGGGGTAGGGGGAGGGGGAGGGAGGGGGAAAGGGGGGAGGGAGGGGGCCTCCCCTTTTCCCAGTACCCTTCTTTCCCCGTTGGGCCCGTCCTCGTAGGGTTTCCATTGTAACCGGGAGGCGGGGAGGGAGGGGGGAGGGAGGGAGGAGGGAGGTGTGGATGGCGGAGGGGAGGGAAGGGGGGGAGGGGAGGTGGGAAGGGGGGGGGGAAAGGGGGGAGGTGGAGGGAGGGGGGATGGAGGGGGGAAGGGGGGAGGGAGGGGGACCTCCCCTTTTCCCAGTACCCCTCTTTCCCCGTTGGGCCCGTCCTCGTAGGGTTTCCATTGTAACCGGGAGGCGGGGAGGGAGGGGGGAGGGAGGGAGGAGGGGGATGGAGGGGGGGAGGGGAGGGGGAAGGGGTGGGAGGGGAGGGGGAAAGGGGGGAAGGGGGGGAGGTGGAGGGAGGGGGGAGGGAGGGGGGAAGGGGGGAGGGAGGGGGACCTCCCCTTTTCCCAGTACCCCTCTTTCCCCGTTGGGCCCGTCCCCGAGGGGTGAGGGAGGTGGGGAGGGATGGGGAGGGAGTTGGGGTGGAGGGGGGGAGGGAGTGGGGATGGAGGTGGGAAGGAGTGGGGAGGAAGGGGTTGAGGGGGGAAGGGGGACCTCCCCTTTCTTTTTTCGCAACACTTGCCCCGGTGGCCCACGAGCATAGGGGCCCCATGCTGATCTGTGTATGTTAAGTGACTTGCAATAAAAAACACAACTTTAAAAAACAATCAGTTGCTTTTCGCAACAATGTAGCACCCATCTCACACAAGCATTGTGACGTCACAAGCTGAAGACCTTGGAAAAAAAAGTTTAAAAATAAAAAAATGTAAATTTGTAAAGAGTAGACACCCAATAGCAGCTGCTTGTCCATTGTGACATCACACGCTGAAGGTGGGGGCAGCTCGAGTCATCTCACAGGGGCATTGTGACATCACATGCTGAAGACTAAATCCGCACCGCAGCGCCCCCCTGAAAAGGGGGGGGGGGGCAGCGCTTTTAAACCTCTGTAACTTAAAAAACACGCGACCAAAGTAAATGAAAATATCACGGCCGAGCGAGCGCGAGATTGGCGATTAAGGCGGTGTGAAAACCGTCGCGCTACGGTTCGCCGTTTTGCCGCAATCGCTGTTACGTATATAGCAGTCTGTCCGTCTTTTTTTTCCCTTTTTTTGTTGTGTGTCGGTGTTGGGATGGTTTTTATATATATATAATTTTTTGGTTGTGTATGTGTGGGAGGGGGTGGTGGTGTGGGTGTGGGGGGGGGGGAACTTTTCTCTTCCTCACGGCGCGGGGTGCAGCTCGGCTGTGAGGCCTAACATCGCCCGCTGCGGCTCGGCCGCTGGACTTTACATACCGGTGCGGCTTGGCCGCTGGACTTAACATCGCCCGGTGCAGCTCGGCTGCGGGACTTTTCACCGCTGGTGCGGCTCGACCACGGGGCTTAACATCGCCCGGTGCAGCTCGACCACGGGGCTTAACATCGCCCGGTGCAGCTCGGCTGCGGGACTTTTCACCGCTGGTGCGGCTCGACCACGGGGCTTAACATCGCCCGGTGCAGCTCGACCACGGGGCTTAACATCGCCCGGTGCAGCTCGGCTGCGGGACTTTTCATCGCTGGTGCGGCTCGGCTGCGGGACTTAACATCGCCCGGTGCGGCTCGGCCGCGGGGCTTAACATCGCCCAGTGCAGCTCGGCTGCGGGGCTTTTCATCGCTGGTGCGGCTCGGCTGCGGACTTGACATCGCCCGGTGCGGCTCGACCACGGGACTTAGCTGCGCAAGGCTTGGTCGCGGGCCTTTCATCGCCCGGTTCGGCCGCGAGACGTTTCAGCGCCCGGTGCGGGGACTGTGCGGGTCGGTCGGGGACGAGCTGTCTGTCCGTGGGCGTGGGGAAGAGAGTGGAAGTTTTGTTGCCTCCATCACAGTGAGGGGGTGTTTGGAGTCACTGTGATGGACGTTTGTGTTGGGGTTATGTGTCTTGTGTTCTTTTTTTTTTTTCTATGACTGCTATGTAGTTTCGTTCGGTACATCGGTACTGAACGACAAATAAAGCTCTGTTATACCTGTTATACCTGTTATCAGGCCAAACCACAAAAAAAAACATGTACAAATCTGAGTTTTAATAGTATACTAGAAAAGAGGGCCCGTTGGGCCCGTCCCCACACCCCCCATTCTCTCCTCCCTCAGCCCCACTCTTACTCTCCAAGTGTGCCCGTTGGGGAGGGCCCGTTGGGCCCGTCCCCACACCCCCCATTCTCTCCTCCCCCAGCCCCACTCTTACTCTCCAAGTGTGATCTGTTTATGTCAAGTGACCACTATAGCCTTAATTTTTATTTTTTTTTCCTAATCAGATGTTTTGTTTTTTTTTCCTAATCAGATGTGCAGTACTTTGGTCAACGTGGGTTGTTTTTAAATGTGCTATACAAATAAAACTGACTTGACTTGACTTGCAATAACAAAAAAGACTTCTTGGAAGATTTTCGAAACAAATGTAGCCGTCACAAGCTGAAAACTAAATCCTTGCTGAAAACTAAATCCTTTTCTGGAAACTTTTGGAAACAAATGTAGCCCCTTGAAGAAAAGGGTTAGAAATGAAAACCTTTAAAGAAAAGGTCAGAAAAAAATTATGTAAATTTAAAGTAGTAAACACCCAATAGCAGCTGCTTGTCCATCGCGAGCTGATCTCTCATTGGTGCACGGGTGCCATTGTGACATCACGCGCTGAAGCCCCTTCAAGAAAAGGGTTAGAAATGAAAATTTAAACTTTAATATCTCTCTAGCTTTAAAAAGGTAGCTTCAATTTGAACGAAAGTACTTACAAAAGTTGCCCATGTTAATGGTGAATACGGCGGTACAAAAATCGTAGCGCTTTGGTGTAATTTCAGGGAGGAGTAGGGTTTGTAAGTTATGGACAGAAACTCTTCGGAATCTTCCGTACATACACACATACATACGGAATGTTGGACCGCAGAGTTTTAGTAGTATATAGATAGATAGAAGAAGATAGATAGATAGAAGATAAATAGAAGATAGATAGATAGATAGATATTGTTGAAAATAGTTAAAGCTAATGATAAAAGATTTTTTCTAACAGCTAAAACTCCATTAGTAAAAAATAGATTACTGCCGTTTGCTTGGAATAATCAAATATTACAAGTCTGGGAACAGAACGGTATTAAACATATGGGAGATTGCTACGAAGGAAATAATTTTTTGACATTTTCTCAATTGAGAAACAAATATCAAATTCCAGGGAATAGTATTTTTTTCTATTATCAATTACAATCTTATTTAAGGGAAAAGTTAGGTAATTCAATGTTTTTATTTCAAATTAAAGGAATTGAATCCCTGATTCAGGGCAAGGGAACTAAAAAAAGTATATCTTCAATGTATAAATTGTTACAAAAATCTAGTCCAAAGACAGGAATTCAAACATCAAGACAAAGATGGGAAACAGATCTGAACATTAGCATTGATGAACCAAGTTGGGAAAGATTGTGTTTAGAAAGTATGAAAAATACTATTAATGTGAGATATAGTTTAGTACACTACAATTTTTTACATCAACTATATTTAACTCCGAAAAAATTAAACAATTTAAATCCAAATTTACCTGAAATTTGTTTTAGATGCAACCAGGATGTGGGTACTTTTTTACACTCCACATGGGCATGTCCTAAGGTAACTCCTTTTTGGAAAGACCTAAAAAACTTTTTGGAACAATTGATGAATAAGACCATACCATTGGATTCAAGGTTGTTTTTATTGGGAGATACTAAAGGAATATTACCAAGATTAATTTTAGATAAATATCAGGAAAGATTTCTCAAAATAGTAATAGCAATAGCAAAAAAATGTGTGGCGGTCACTTGGAAAGATCACAATGAAATAAGAATTGCAAGATGGTATGCAGAAATGCGTAGTTGTATCCCATTAGAAAAAGCTACTTATAATCTGAGAGATAAATATGATTTCTTTTTGAAACTTTGGAACCCATTCACTTTAAAACTAGGATTAAGAATTGGAAATATTTAATTTCAGGATTGTTTTGATACCCCTAAAAAGAATTTAATAAGAAATTAGCCGGAAATGTTTCCTTCTTGTCTCCAGGTTCCCTTCTTTCTTCTTTCTTTCTTTCTTTCCTTTTTAAAAAAAATTATTTCTTTATCTTTCTGCTTCTCCTTTTTCCTCTTTTTTCTAACTGGGGGGTGGGGGGAGGGGGGTTGTGGATGGGGAGATAATACAGAACAATACAGGTATAATCGAATTTAAATGTATAATCGAATTTATAATGTAGGTACCATCGCGTACTATGAGTTCATACATGTATTTGTTTTGTTAAAATTTAAATTTTTTTTTAAAAAAAAAACCTGTCCAAGTCACCCTGCACCTTATTGCATCTTCCTCACAATTCACACTACCCCCAGCTTAGTATCGTCTGCAAATTTGCTAATGGTACTTTTAATCCCTTCATCTAAGTCATTAATGTATATCGTAAATAGCTGGGGTCCCAGCACCGAACCTTGCCGGTAACCCACTGGTCACTGCCTGCCATTCCGAAAGGGACCCATTTATCCCCACTCTTTGCTTTCTGTCTGTCAACCAATTTTCCATCCAATTCATTGCCAAAGACGGCCAAGTCGGTTGCGGCCAAGTAATTGGGTATTTCTAAACCGGAGATTGACAGGTTCTTGGCCTTTAAGGTTGTTAAAGGTTACTGTGAGAAGGCAGGTGAATGGAGGTGAGAGGGGACGATAGATCAGCCATGATTGAATGTTGGAGTGGACTTGATGGGCCCTTCACATTCACTCTATCCAGTCCACACACATCATCCGAGCCCAGGATCGAACCCAGGGCTTTTGCGCTGCGTGGCAGCAACTCTACCTCTGCCTCTGCGCCACTCAGTTTAGCTTAGAGATACAGCGCGGAAACAGGCCCGTCGGCCCACCGGGTCCGCGCCGACCAGCGATCCCCGCACACTAACATTATTAGAGAACGTACAAACTCCGTACGGCCAGGACCCGTAGTCGGGATCGAACCCGGGTCTCATTCGCTGTAAGGCATCAACTCTACCGCTGCGTCACCGTGCTACACATAACTTTAGGTTTTAAGAAATACAGCGTGGAAAGAAGCCCCTCGGCCCGTCGGGACTGCGCCGGCCAGCGACTTCCTGCCCAATGATAGAGACAATCCGTCTTCCCTTGGCACGGAAACCAAGAGCACAAAAGTAAGCAATCTCATCGTTGCCCTGACTCTCAACACTGAATGGCACAACGGATGCAGAGAAATCAACTCTGCAGCCAAAACAATGAATGGACATAGAACTTAGAACAGGGAACAAAGAACAGTGCAGCACAAAAACAGCCCCTTCATCCCACAAGACCAACTCTTATCCGCCTGCACATAATCCATTGCCATCCGTTCCCTGAATGTCCGTGTGCCAATTCACAAGCTCCTTAAACACCTCTAGCATATCTGCCTCCGCCACTACCGCCATAGTGGCGCAGCGGTAGAGTTGCTGCTTCACAGCGCCAGCGACCCGGGTTCGATCCTGACTACCGGTGCTATCTGTTCGGAGTTTGTGGCTTTTCTACGGGTGTTCCGGTTTCCTCCCGGACTCCACAGACTTCGCTTCGGTAAAATTGTAAATTGTTCTGTGTGTGTGGGATAGTGTAAATCGCCGGTCGGCGCGGACTCGGTGGACCGAGGGGCCTGCTTCCGTGCTGTATCTCTAAACCTAAAATCTAAAGACCCTGGCGGCACATTCCACGCATTCACCGATAAAATTGTGTAAGCCAGCAACTCTACCGCTGCGTCACCGTGCTACACCTAACTTTAGGTTTTAAGAAATACAGCGTGGAAAGAGGCCCCTCGGCCCGTCGGGACTGCGCCGGCCAGCGACTTACTATCAAATGATAGAGACAATCCGTCTTCCCTTGGCACGGAAACCAAGAGCACAAAAGTAAACAATCTCATCGTTGCCCTGACTCTGAACACTGACTGGCACAACGGATGCAGAGAAATCAACTCACACATCTCCGTTACACTTTGAATCTAGACACAACAACCCTGGGTAACACAGCAGGTCAGACAGCATCCCTGGGGAAAGCAATAAGTGACATTTCGGATCATGACCCTTTTTCAGACACCTTACACTGTAACTCCTTGCTCCTCTCAAAGGAACTGTACGATGCCAAGTGTGGTGGCTTCCCAATGATATCTGAGATAGCATGCTGGTGTGCCCTGTACTGTGGAGTTGGTCTCGCACCACAGCTGGACCGAACCACTCGCACACATTGATGCATGGGGAACGCAGAGATTTCTAAAAGATTTTTGGGGGATTTTAGAGATACAGCGCGGAAACAGGCCCTTCGGCACACCGAGTCCGCGCCGCCCAGCGATCCCCGCACATTAACACTATCCTACACACACTAGGGACAATTTTTACATTTACCCAGTCAATTAACCTACATACCTGCACGTCTGTGGGAGGAAACCGAAGATCTCGGAGAAAACCCACGCAGGTCACGGGGAAAACGTACAAACTCCGTGCAGACGGCGCCCGTAGTCAGGATCGAACTCCGGCGCTGCATTTGCTGTAAGGCAGCAACTCTACCGCTGCGCCACCGTGCCGCCGTGATCATGAATCACTCACAGGCAGATGAGATTGGTTTATCTTAGAACATAGAATAGTACTGTGTAGTCATACAGTGTGGAAACTGTCCCAACATGTCCAATCTACACTAGCCCCACCAGCCAGCGTTTGATCTATCTACCTCTAAACCTATCCCGTCCGCAGAGCGTCACAGTCTTAGCGTATTACAGAGTGGAAACAGGCCCTTCGGCCCAACTTGCCCACTCCGACCAACATGCCCCATCTACACTAATCCCACCTGCCTGCCTCGGGCACATATCCCTCAGAACCTGCCTATCATGTACCTGTCCAGACCTTTCTTAAACGTTGTGATAGTTCCAGCCTCAGCTACCTCCTCTGGCAGCTCATTTCATACACCCACCACCCTTTGTCTGAAATAATACCCCCCAGATTACTATTAAATCCCCCCTCCCCCCTCACTTTAAATCAATGTCCGGTATTTAGAACCTCGAACAACAGGCTTTCGGCCCACAATATCACGGCCAAACACGATGCCACGATAAACCGTCCGAAGAAGGGTCTCGACCCGAAATGTCACCCGTTCCTCCTCTCCAGAGATGCTGCCTGTCCCGCTGAGTTACTCCAGCATTTTGTGTCTATATTCGATGTTAACCAGCATCTGTAGTTCCTTCCTAAACTAATCTCCTCTGTCTGATCGTGATCCATAGCCCTCATTCCCTGCACATCATTGTGCCGATCAAAAGCCTCTTAAATGCCACTATTGCATGTGCCTCCACCACCACCATTGGCAGCGCGTTCCAGGTACCCACCACACTCTGCGTAAATAAACTGAGTAAAGTGTAAAGATGTCCCGCGTAAAGATGTGCCTCTGTGTAAAGATGTGGCCCATACATCTCGTTAACACTCTGCCCCTCTCATCTTGAAGCAATCCCCCTCGTCTTTGATATGTCCACCCTGTTGGAAAGGTTCTGACTGTCCACCCTATCTATTCCCCGCATAATTATATATATATTTCTATCAGGTCTCCCCTCAACCTCCGGCGTTCCAGAGAAAACAATACAAGTCTGTCCGACTTCTCCTTGTAGCTGATTCGCGCTAAAGCAGGCATCTTTCTGGTCATAGGCACAAAAAGCTGGAGGAACTCAGCGCGTCAGACAGCATCTCTGGAGAAAAGGAATACGTGACATTTCGGGTCGAGACCTTTCTTCAGACTAGTCAGGAGAAAGGGGAACGAGAGACATAGTCGGTGATACAGAGAGACAAAGAGCGAATGAATGAAAGATATGCATTAAGTAACGATGATCAAGGAACGGGAGAGCCCATGAGGGTCCATTGTTGGCTGTGGGCTCGGTGAAAACGCGTTATACAGGCAGTGAAACTCAACAGGACGACAGTGAAACTCGTACGCCATCTCGGGTGGGGAAGGGACGGAGAATGAAACGACTTACCAGGCACACCAATGGCTGCCAAAATCGGATAGAAGATCTGGATGTGAAGTGCGTACGTTCCCATGCTCTGGTGAAAGGGGGCGCAGGGTGAAGAGGTGCTTTGGAAACGGTACGATTTATACGTGAGTAGATGGCCTCATGCGTCATCCATGTCATTAACCAGAGCAAATATTCAACGCAGGGTTTCGCAACCCAGTACTCATGAGACCTCTATGATCCTCAGAGAAAACACTGCACTCACAGGCTGCAGTCATACATCACTAGTTTGGTTTAGTTTAGTTTGGTCACCCTTGGACTACCCTTTATCAGATGTTTCTGGCTTTACCTTGCACTAAACGTTGTTTCTTTTCGTGTATCTATACACTGTCATATTCTTCCTTTGTCCCGCCCCCCCCCCTGACATCAGTCTGAAGAAGGGTCTCGACCCGAAACGTCACCCATTCCTTCTCTCCCGAGATGCTGGCTGACCTGCTGAGTTACTCCAGCATTTTGTGAATAAATACCTTCGATTTTCACCAGCATCTGCAGTTATTTTCTTATACACTCTAAATGGATCGATTGTAATGATGTATTGTCTTTCTGCTGTCTGGTTAGCCTGTAAAAAAAGTTATTCACTGTACCTCGGTACACAAGGCAATAAAATAAACTGAACTGAATTGAACTGAACATGATTACAATCAAGCTATTCACAGTGTACAGATAAAGGTAAAGGGAATGACATTTAGACTAGAGACTTTAGTGATACAGCGCAGAAGCAGGCCCTTCGACCCACCGAGTCTACGCCAACTAGCGATTACCATGTACACGTGCACGATACTGCACACTAGGGACAATTTACAAATTCGCCGAACCAATTAACTTACAAACTCGCGCGTCTTTTGAGTGTGGGAGGAAACCAGAGCACCCGGCGAAATTCCACGCGGTCACGGGCAGAAAGTACTAACTCAGTGCAGACAGCACCCGTGGCCAGGATCACACCCGGGTCTCTGGCCCTGTAAGGCAGCAAGTCTACCGCTGCGCCACTACTGAAATGCGATCCTGCGGAGTGCCATCTGTGGAATGTTGTAGGGTGCTTTAACGAGACACTTGTGAATAAGAGATGGGGGCGGCACAGTGGCAAATGTGTAGACAGGGGGACTGTTGGACGGCATGGGCAGGTTGGGCCAAAGGGCCTGTTTCCACGCTGCATGACTCCATCACCATGACTCTAGATGGTAGAGCTGCTGCCTCACAGCACCAGAGGCAAGGGGTTCGATCCTGACCTCCGTGTGTGGAGTTTGCACGTTGTCCCTGTGACCACGTGGGTTTCATCCGGTTGCTCCGGTTCCTCCCACATCCCAAAGATTTTGTCGGTTAATTGGACTCTGTAAATTGCCCCGAAGTGTGTAAGGAGTCGATGAAACAGCACGGTGGCTCAGCGGTAGAGTTGCTGCCTCACAGCGCCAGAGACCCGGGTTTGATCCTGACCACGGGTGCTGTCTGTACGGGGATTGTACGCACTCCAAAGACAATAATAGACCTAAGCCAAAATCTATACTAAAACCTCATGGGTGGTGTGATTTCACCGGATAGCTGACCAAACGAAATATGAATAGGAAACAAAACTGCAGATGCTGGTTGAAATCGAAGGTAGACCCAAAATGCTGGAGTAACTCAGCGGGTCAGGCAGCTTCTCGGAAGAGAAGGAATGGGTGACGTTTCGGGTCGAAACCCTTCTTCGGAGTGAAGAAGGGTCTCGACCCGAAGCGTCACCCACTCCTTCTCTTCCGAGATGCTGCCTGACCGGCTGAGTTACTCCAGCATTTTATGTCGACAAGCGAATTATGAGATGCTGTTCGTCCAATTTGTGTTGATCCTCTGACAATGGAGGAGATCTAGGACAGATATCTGAACTATTATTCGCTGGTGTATTTTCAATGAGACCAGTTGTGGTCACTTCGACATGTTGAAACATCAAAACATATCAGCAAACCCTTCAACTCCAGCCCAGTGCCTTCTACAGGATAACGGGCCTTTAACGCCAGCTTAGATCTCCAAATGTATTCTTAATTGTTAACTGTATGTTTGTGTTGTAATTTGTGAGCGGAGCACCAAGGCACATTCCTTGTATATGTACATACTTGGCCAATAAACGTATTTATTCATTCATTCATTCATTCATTCATTCATTCATTCATTCATTCATTCATTCATTCATTCATTCATTCATTCATTCATTCATTCAACATCTCTGAAACACTTTGGACTGGAAGGGTGCATGATGGCGCGTGAACCATGGCGACTCTTGTGTACTGACGACCCTTAAAGTCGACCCTTTAATAAGACGCAAAGAAACTATAAGATTAACCATCAGCAGTGGGTTATGCTTTCACAAGGGGAGAGGTGTCTCGGTCAAAGGCTGAGATCACATCTCCAAAGTTAAGTCGGCACAGCCGGACATTTACACACCAAAAAAGATAACAACTGAGGAAGTACAGATGTGATGTAGATTGATTTGTTAATTGCAGGAATTGTGTTTTACATTGTACAAAAGTCGCGACTTCTCGGTTCCGCTTGCAACAGGGTACAAGGTTAAGGATACTTAATACAGAGTCAAAGCGTCATAGCGTGACACAGTGTGGAAACAGGCCCTTCAGCCCAACTTCCCCACACCGGCCCTACATGTCCCATCTACACTAGTCCCACCTGCCTGCTTTTGGCCCTTTTCCCTCCAAACATGTCCTATCGACGACCTGTCTCTTAAACGTTGGGATAGTCCCAGCCTCAACTAACTCCTGTGGCAGCTCGTTCCATACACCCACCACCCTTTAGACAATAGACAATAGGTGC
The DNA here is from genome assembly GCF_053455715.1 of Rhinoraja longicauda. Classification (NCBI taxonomy): domain Eukaryota; kingdom Metazoa; phylum Chordata; class Chondrichthyes; order Rajiformes; family Arhynchobatidae; genus Rhinoraja; species Rhinoraja longicauda. The sequence goes on along the minus strand of NC_135971.1, from coordinate 20,307,309 downwards.
AAGAGGAGGCCATTCGGCCCTTCGAGCCAGCACCGCAATTCAATGTGATCATGGCTGATCATCCACAATCCATAACCCCGTTCCTGCCCTTTCCCAATACCCCCTGGCTCCGCTTTCATTAAGAGCTCTATCTAACTCTCTCTTGAAAGCATCCAGAGAATTGGCCTCCAATGCCTTCTGAGGCAGGGAATTCCACAGATTTGTGTGAAAAAGAAACCCCTCAGATTCTTATTAAATCTTTTCCCCTTCACCTTGAAACTATGTCCTCTGGTCTTCGGTTCCCCTACTCTGGGCAAGAGAATCTGTGCATCTATGTTAATAATTTGTCACTGGATTGCAACTTCTCAGTTCTGCATGAAACAGGATACGAAGATAATAACAGAGAATGTGTTACTGACAAATACCGGCTGGTGGCTTCTCAGTGCCGCATGTGTCAAGGTAAGTGCAATGAATATGTTGACAATTGACACTAGCTGACGTCCTCTGAAATTGCTCTGAAGGGCGGCACGGTGGCGCAGTGATAGAATTGCTGCCTTGCACCGCTTGCCGGGTTCGACCCCGACTACAGGTGCTGTCTGTACGGAGTTTGTACGTTCTCCCCGTGACCGCGTGGGTTTTCTCCGACATCTTCGGTTTCCTCCCACACTCGAAAGACACACAGGTTCATTGGCTTGGTGTATGTGTAAAAATTGTCCCTAGTGTGCGTAGGATGGTGTTAATGTGCGAGGGTCGCTGGTCGGCGCGGAATCGGTGGGCCGAACGGCCTGTTTCCGCGCTGTATCACTAAACTAAGCTAAACTAAACTAACACGTTGCACGCAGTGGAGTTCAAAGGTAGTGACAACAAATGTGTTAACGGCAAGTCTGTGTGTATTGGAGGTCTAATGGAAATAACGGTATGTTAAATGGTCGATACTAGCTATCAGAAACGCCGAAAGAATGGGGCGACTGGGCTTGTATTCACTGAAATTTAGAAGGGTGAGAGGGCATCTTATAACAACATATAAAATCCTTAAAGGGTTGGACAGAGTAGATGCAGGGAAAATGTCCCCGATATTGGGGGAGTCCAGAACCAGGGGTCACAGTATAAGAATAAGGGGTAGGCCATTTAGGACTGAGATGAGGAAAAACCTTCTCACTCAGAGAGTTGCGAATCTGTGGAATTCTCAGCCACAGAAGGCAGTGGAGGCCAGTTCACTGGATGTTTTCAAGAGAAAGTTAGATTTAGCTCTTAGGGCAAAAGGAATCAAGGAATATGTTGAGTAAACAGGAACGGGGAACTGATTTTAGATGATCAGCCATGATCATATGGAAAAGGTGGAGCTGTCTCGAGGGGCCGAATGGCCTAGATCTATATCTATTTTTCTATGTTTGTATGTTTCCGTGAAACCTCCTGAGGTCTCAATGGTAGGGAAAATGAATATGTAAAAACAGGTACCAACTGGCAGATTGTTTTAATGTAGTGACTAGACCAAGTGGACCCATTGGGCCCAAACTTCCCCTGCATTTGTGCAGCACCCGCTCCCCCCCTCCCCCTCACTCCCATCTCCCCTCCCCATCTAGCCCCACCCCCTCCCCCTTCCCCCTCCCTCCCCCCTCCCACTCCCTCCTCCCCCTCCCCCTTCCGCCTCCCTCCCTCCTCCCCCTCCTTCCTCCCCTCCCTCCACACCCTCCCCTCCCCCTCCCACACTTCCCCTCCCCTTCCCCTCCCCTTCCCCTCCCCACTCCCCCTCCCCCCACTCCATCACACTCAACCCCCTTATCCTCCCTCCCCTCCATCCCTCCCCCGCCCTCCCCCCTCCCTCCCCCTTCCCTCCACCCCTACCCTCTCTCACTCCCTCCCTCACTCCCTCCCCCTCCCTCCCTAGGACATAGATTTAAACTTTAAAATGTGAATACTTTTAAAATATAACACCAATTTCAACGAACCTTGGAACATTGGAACATTGATCCATTGGCCACTGAACCATTGGACCATTGGACCTTTGGAACATTGGACCATTGGACCATTGACCATTGGACCATTGGAACATTGGAACATTGGAACATTGGAACATTGGAACATTGGAACATTGGAACTTTGGACCATTGGACCAGTGGACCATTGGAACATTGACCATTGGACCATTGGACCATTGGACCACTGGAACATTGGACCATTGGACCATTGGACCATTGGGACATTGGGCCATTGGACCATTGGACCATTGGAACATTGGGCCATTGGACCATTGGACCATTGGGCCATTGGAACATTGGACCATTGGACCATTGGACCATGGAACCATTGGACCATGGAACCATTGGACCACTGGAACATTGGAACATTGGAAAACTGGAATATGGGAACATTGACCATTGGACCACTGGAACATTGGGCCGTTGGACCACTGGGACATTGGACCATTGAACCATTGACCATTGGACCATTGGACCATTGGAACATTGGACCATTGGGCCATTGACCATTGGACCATTGACCATTGCCCGTTCACCATTGACCATTGGACCATTGACCATTGGCCATTGACCATTGACCAGTGGACCATTGACCTTTGGACCATTGGACCATTGGACCATTTCTCCATTGACCATTGCACCATTGGACCATTGACCATTAACCATTAACCATTGACCATTGACCATCCTGACCACCCTGACCACAATGATCCATTTGAAATGTAATGTCGTCCAGCACCTCTCTTAAACCTCTGCATGTGTGCAATAGAGAGCTTATTGAAACGCTCGTGGCTGGGTTCCGCAATTCGAAAGGCCAGGAACCGGATGTAAGGAGATTGCAGAGAGTGGTAGACACTGTCTAGACCGTGGTAGGTGCTCACAAAGCTGGAGTAACTCACCGGGAGAGGCGGCATATCTGGAGAGAAGGAGTGGCTGACGTTTCGGTTCGAGTCCATTCTCGAACGGAAACGTCACCCATCCCTTCTATCCAGTGATGCTATCTGTCCCGCTGAGTTACTCCAGCATTTTGTTCTCTTCTCGCTACCGCACACAATGGCCTGTTTCCTTTATTATTGTTACTTTTTTGCATATCTTTCATTGATATATTCTATATCACCTTTCCCTTTCCCGTCAGTTTCAGTGTGAAGAAGGGTCTCGAGCCGAAACGTCACCCATTCCTTCTCTCCAGAGATGCTGCCTGTCCCGCTGCGTTGCCCCAGCATTTTGTGTCTACAAACGTTGACGATATTGACTGGTCACTGGGTGTGACTGTGAGACCAGACAACTAGAGGTTGTGATTTGCAGCCGCGCCCGAGCAGAGCTATCGGACCACACTGAACAAAGGTGGGGAAATCCTCAGTGTGAACGTCGACCAGGTTAGCCAAGTACCCCTGTCGCCTGCTTCAGGTACTTGTACCTGACATGCGCCTCCTTCGTTTTTTTGAACCAACCTTCAGCGTCGCTGGACACACAGGGTTTGCCACTCCTGCCAAACTTCACCTACAGCCTAACATAAACACGCTGGATCTACCTCACGTTTAAAAGGTTCCTCCTTCGCCTCCTCCAGACAACACCTTAAATGTTCCCACCCAATAACATCATTATTGACCTTGACCCAATTTAAAACTTCAACCTTTGGGCGAACCAATGCTTTTCCATAATTAGTGCAAAGCTCAAAAAATTGTGGAAACTGGTTCACAAATTCATAAATTCATAGGAGCAGAATTAGGCTGTTTGGCCCATTATGTCCACTCTGCCATTCGATCAAGGCGCATCCATCTCTCCCTCTCAACCCCATTCTCAAGCCTTCTCCCCATTGTCCCTGGAACCCGCACTAATCAAGATTCTATGCATCTCTGGCTTGAACATATCCATTGACTTTTCCGCCACAGACTTCCGTGGCAACTAATTCCACAGATTTTCCACCTAATGTTCTTCATCTCTAACACTTCGTTGACGTGCTCGCCTGGTTTCCGCAGGGGAGTTCTACTTCTGCTGCCGCTCTTGTAGACCCATCTACACATTGGTTGACAACATGCTCCTGAACACACCTGACAAACTCTACCCGATCCACGCCCTCAGCTCTACGGCATTCCCAGTCGAGATTCGGTCTGAATGATGCATTTGGAATACGCCAACCGAGTCCGCGCCGACCATCCGTCCCCGCACATTCACATTATCTACAGACACTTAGGACAATTTACATTCATACTAAGCCAATTAACCTACAAACCGGACGTCTTTAGACTATGGGAGGAAATCAAAGATCTTGGAGAAAACCCAAGCAGGTCACGAGGAGAACGTACAAAGGCAGATAGCACACGTAGTCGGGAACGAACCCGGGTCTCAGGCGCTGCAAACGCTGGAAGGCAGCAACTCTACTCGCTGCGCCACCGTGCCGTGCCACAGTGCATGTGTGTGTGAGGTTGAGGCGTGTCGTGGTCCTTCAGTGGCAGTGGACAATAGGGTGCTTCTGGAGCCCCATCAATTTTAGAAATGTTTGCATTTAACCTCTACCCATCCTCAGTTTGTTCCATTTCTGAAATGGACCATTCGTACAAAATTTGATTGAAATCTATTATTGTCTAGGGGGTCCAGGAGCCAATCAAAATTGTATCGCAAGCTTATCATTTTATGCTAAACGCAGCTATATTTATGCAACGACTTACTGTGAAAAATAATAGCTCCTGTATAATCATTCTGCATATTTGCCCTATTTAAGGTTACGTTGAATCATTTCACTGTTTATATCCCCAAAATTAATCATGAGGCAGCTATTTGATAGCTATTGACATAATTAAAGAATACCTGCCTAATGTTTTATTAAATACATTGGAGCGTATATATTATAAATTGGCTACCATTTCTATATTCTATCACCAATACCAGTCATGTTATTTTCACTGCCACTGTCTTCACTGCTACTGAATCTCTGTGAACTAGTTGAAGCTAAATCAGCCATCTCAGCATTTGCACGTGATTCCTTGCACTGCATTCTTCCAGCAAGTACCTTGTCACTAGATCCGAATGATACGGTACGATCTGTCTTCATTGATGGAAGAAATTGAAGATCTTCTTAATTTTGTATCAACTCCTCAGAATTTGGTGGCCATAATTGAAAGGTCTTATTAAGTTCAGCGTCCATTTGTTTGAGCTTAGCAAGAGTAGCTGCCGCTGTTCAGCGTGCAATTGGTATGGCCCTGATTTTTGCATTTTCATCTACCAGTTTTATCATCTTCTGACAAGCCTTGATCTCAGAAATCACTGGAATGTTTGCTATTCCATAAAGTGGAAGAACTTTGGATAGAACCATTTTTGCAGCTTCAGTTCTAGTTCGGGATTCTGAGACTCCCTTCTGAAGGTGATACATCAAACAGCGTAGTACTTGGCGACATGTTGGTAGACGTGAACCTGTGATTTCTGCATCTGAAGATGTAACTCCACTTCCAAGACCAAGGATTTCAGCTGTTCTACGTGTCACCTTGGCAGCAGATGTAGGTGTGCTAGATCGTTCTGATGGTGTTTGATGGTGCTTGACTTCCAGTTGATTGTTCATCCATTTTCAGCTGTGTAAAACTTTATTTAACAATAGGCAAATGAACGAGGTCCTTCTGCAGTTTTACAGGGCCCTAGTGAGACCGCACCTGGAGTACTGTGTGCAGTTTTGGTCTCCAAATTTGAGGAAGGATATTCTTGCTATTGAGGGCGTGCAGCGTAGGTTTACTAGGTTAATTCCCGGAATGGCAAAACTATCATACGTTGAAAGACTGGAGCGACTAGGCTTGTATACACTGGAATTTAAAAGGATGAGAGGAGATCTTATCGAAACGTATAAGATTATTAAGGGGTTGGATACGTTAGAGGCAGGAAACATGTTCCCAATGTTGAGGGAGTCCAGAACAAGGGGCCACAGTTTAAGAATAAGGGGTATGCCATTTAGAACTGAGATGAGGAAAAACCCTTTCAGTCAGAGAGGTGTGAATCTGTGGAATTCTCTGCCTCAGAAGGTAGTGGAGGCCAATTCTCTGAATGCATTCAAGAGAGAGCTGGATAGAGCTCTTAAGGATAGCGGAGTCAGGGGTATGGGGAGAAGGCAGGAACGGGGTACTGATTGAGAATGATCAGCCATGATCACATTGAATGGCGGTGCTGGCTCGAAGGGCCGAATGGCCTCCTCCCGCACCTATTGTCTATTGTCTATTGTCTATTGTCTATTGAAAGCGAGAAGGGTCACAAGATGCAAAAGCAGGGATGAAAATGATAAATAATCCCAATTCACTTCAACACAATAAAGCTTGCAGACAGTCCCTATCACTAAAATTAGACGAGGGAATTTCCACACTCATGCAATTAGATATTCCCCTTGTCAAGCTTTTGGAAATGTACTTTCCAGCATACTAAAAATAGACTTGACTTAATCTTTCACAGAATTGGAAGAGAAACCAAATATAATCAATTACCAATTTGAATGGGAAAGCACCAACTGTAAAACTACATGTATTTCTATGAAATTGACAAAAACTTGCAAAAACAAAATATATGGCAGAGTTATTGTGTTGAAGTGAATTGGGCACATATTTAAACTCCAAAAAAGCTGCCTTATGTTATTTTAAACATATCTGAACAAAAAGGACTCACTGGAACATAGCACTAATATGTACAATAAACACTAAAGGCAGCTAATATATGTTACATTCATTAATGGATCCAAACTATCCTCATGGAATTGAAAGGAACAAAAAGCCTTGGCCGCCAGAACTCACCAAAGGCAGGGTTGTGACCAAGACCCCTTCAGTGCTGGTGCAGAAAAGCAGCTCCGTGCGTAGTTAAAACGCACAATTACAGTTTAGATTTATTTGAAGATATTCACTGGTCTCTGGGTGCGACTGTGACACCTGTCAACTAGAGACTGTGATTTGCAGCCGCGCCCGAGCAGACGTATCAGGCCACACTGAACAAAGGTGGGGAAATCTCCAGTGTTAACGTCGACCAGGTTAGCCATGTACCCCTGTCGCCGGCTTCATGTAATTGTACCTGACATGCGCCTCCTTTATTTTCTTGAACCAACATTCAACGTCTCTGGACATCCAGGGTTTGCCACTGTCAAACTTGACCTTCAGTCTAACATGAACACGTTGGCTCCACCTCATGTTTAAAAGATTCCCCCTTCGACTTGTCCAGCCAACACCTTAAATGGTCCCACCCAATAACATCATTATTGACCTTGACCCAATTTAAAACTTCAACTTTTGGGCGAACCAATGCTTTTCCATAAATAGTGTAAAGCTCAAAAAATTATGGAAACTGGTTCACAAATTCATAAATTCATAGGAGCAGAATTAGGCTGTTTGACCCATCAAGTCCACGCCGCCATTCGATCATGGCTGGTCCATCTCTCCCTCTCAACCCCATTCTCAAGCCTTCTCCCCATTGTCCCTGCAACCAGTACTAATCAAGAATCTGTCCAACTCTGGCTTGAAAATATCCATTGACTTGGCCTCCACAGACTTCCGTGGCAACTAATTCCACAGATTCACCACCCAATGTTCTTCATCTCTGACACATCGTTGACGTGCTGGCCTGGTTTCAGCAGGGGAGTTCTACTTCTGCTGCCGCTATTGTAGACCCATCTACACATTGGTTGAGAACAGGCTCCTGAACACACCTGACAAACTCTACCCGATCCACGCCCTCAGCTCTGTGGCCTTCACAGTCGAGATTCGGTTTGAATGATGCATTTGGAATACGACAACCGAGTCGACGCCGCCCATCGATCCCCGCACATTAACATTATCCACACACACTTGGAACAATTTACATTTATACCAAGCCAATTTACATGCAAACTGTACGTCTTTGGACTGTGGGACCAAATCGAAGATCTCGGGGAAAACCCACGCAGGTCACAAGGGGAACGTACAAAGTCCGGACAGACAGCACACGTAGTCGGGATCGAACCCGGATCTCCGGCGCTGCAAGCGCTGTAAGGCCGCAACTCTGCACGCTTCGCCACCATGACAGCGTGCCACAGCGCCACCATGCCTGTATGTGTGATGTTGAAGTGCGGCGTGGTCCTTCAGCGCCAGTGGACAAACTATCTTCATGGAATTACAAGGGAAAAAAAGCCATGGCCGCTGGAACTCACCAAAGTATAGAAAAGACAGACAGGTGGTCAGAGGGGGTGGGGTTGCTCTGATGGTAAGGAATGATATTCATTCCCTTGCAAGGGGTGACATAGAATCAGGAGATGTTGAATCAGTATGGATAGAAATGAGAAATTGTAAGGGTAAAAAGACCCTAATGGGAGTTATCTAGCCTCGACATAGGGTGCAAGTTGAATCAGGAGATAAAATTGGCGTGTCAAAAATGTAATGCTACGGTGGTTATGGGAGATTTCAACATGCAGGTAGACTGGGAAAATCAGGTTGGAAATGGACCCCAGGAAAGAGAGTTTGTAGAGTGCCTTCGAGATGGATTCTTAGAACAGCTTGTACTGGAGCCTACCAGGGAGAAGGCAATTCTGGATTTAGTGTTGTGTAATGATCCTGATCTGATAAGGGGACTAGAGATAAAAGAGCCATTAGGAGGCAGTGATCACAACATGATAAGTTTTACTCTGCAAATGGAAAGGCAGAAGGGAAAATCGGAAGTGTCGGTATTACAGTATAGCAAAGGGGATTACAGAGGCATGAGGCGGGAGCTGGCCAAAATTGACTGGAAGGAGGCCCTAGCAGGGAAGACGGTAGAACAGCAATGGCAGGTATTCCTGGGAATAATGCAGAGGTTGCAGGATCAATTTATTCCAAAGAGGTGGAAAGACTCTAAGGGGAGTAAGAGACACCTGTGGCTGACAAGGGAAGTCAGGGACAGCATAAAAATTAAGGAGAGGAAGTATAACATAGCAAAGAAGAGTGGGAAGACAGAGGATTGGGACTCTTTTAAAGAGCAACAAAAGTTAACTAAAAAGGCAATACGGGGAGAAAAGATGAGGTACGAGGGTAAACTAGCCAATGATATAAAGGAGGATAGCAAAAGTTTTTTTAGGTACGTGAAGAGGAAAAAAATAGTCAAGGCAAATGTGGGTCCCTTGAAGACAGAAGCAGGGGAATTTATTATAGGGAACAAAGAAATGGCAGACGAGTTAAACCGTTACTTTGGATCTGTCTTCACTGAGGAAGATACACACAATCTCCCAAATGTTCTAGGGGCCGGAGAACCTAGGGTGATGGAGGAACTGAAGGAAATCCACATTAGGCAGGAAATGGTTTTGGGTAGACTGATGGGACTGAAGGCTGATAAATCCCCAGGGCCTGATGGTCTGCATCCCAGAGTACTTAAGGAGGTGGCTCTAGAAATAGTGGAAGCATTGGAGATCATTTTTCAATGTTCTATAGATTCAGGATCAGTTCCTGTGGATTGGAGGATAGCAAATGTTATCCCACTTTTTATGAAAGGAGGGAGAGAGAAAACGGGTAATTATAGACCAGTTAGTCTGACATCAGTGGTGGGGAAGATGCTGGAGTCAATTATAAAAGACGAAATTGCTGAGCATTTGGATAGCAGTAACGGGATCATTCTGAGTCAGCATGGATTTACGAAGGGGAAATCATGCTTGACAAATCTACTGGAATTTTTTGAGGATGTAACTAGGAAAATTGACAAGGGAGAGTCAGTGGATGTGGTGTACCTCGACTTTCAGAAAGCCTTCGACAAGGTCCCACATAGGAGATTAGTGGGCAAAATTAGGGCACATGGTATTGGGGTAGGGTACTGACATGGATAGAAAATTGGTTGACAGACAGAAAGCAAAGAGTGGGGATAAATGGATCCCTTTCGGAATGGCAGGCAGTGACCAGTGGGGTACCGCAAGGTTCGGTGCTGGGACCCCAGCTATTTACGATATACATTAATGACTTAGACGAAGGGATTAAAAGTACCATTAGCAAATTTGCAGATGATACTAAGTTGGGGGGTAGTGTGAATTGTGAGGAAGATGCAATAAGGCTGCAGGGTGACTTGGACAGGTTGTGTGAGTGGGCGGATACATGGCAGATGCAGTTTAATGTAGATAAGTGTGAGGTTATTCACTTTGGAAGTAAGAATAGAAAGGCAGATTATTATCTGAATGGTGTCAAGTTAGGAGGAGGGGGAGTTCAACGAGATCTGGGTGTCCTAGTGCGTCAGTCAATGAAAGGAAGCATGCAGGTACAGCAGGCAGTGAAGAAAGCCAATGGAATGTTGGCCTTCGTAACAAGAGGAGTTGAGTATAGGAGCAAAGAGGTCATTCTACAGTTGTACCGGGCCCTGGTGAGACCGCACCTGGAGTACTGTGTGCAGTTTTGGTCTCCAAATTTGAGGAAGGATATTCTTGCTATGGAGGGCGTGCAGCGTAGGTTCACTAGGTTAATTCCCGGAATGGCGGGACTGTCGTATGTTGAAAGGCTGGAGCGATTGGGCTTGTATACACTGGGATTTAGAAGGATGAGGGGGGGTCTTATTGAAACATATAAGATAATTAGGGGATTGGACACATTAGAGGCAGATAACATGTCCCCAATGTTGGGGGAGTCCAGAACAAGGGGCCACAGTTTAAGAATAAGGGGTAGGCCATTTAGAACGGAGATGAGGAAGAACTTTTTCAGTCAGAGGGTGGTGAAGGTGTGGAATTCTCTGCCTCAGAAGGCAGTGGAGGCCAGTTCGTTGGATGCTTTCAAGAGAGAGCTGGATAGAGCTCTTAAGGATAGCGGAGTGAGGGGGTATGGGGAGAAGGCAGGAACGGGGTACTGATTGAGAGTGATCAGCCATGATCGCATTGAATGGCGGTGCTGGCTCGAAGGGCTGAATGGCCTACTCCTGCACCTATTGTCTATTGTCTATTGTAAAGTCAAGATTGCGACCAAGACTCCCTTTCATTGCTGGTGCAAAAAAGCAGCTCCGTTCGTTGTTCAAACCCACAATTACAGTTCAGATTTATTTTAGTCAACAGAACGAAGGGTGATGTGATCAGAGTCACCATCTCAGCTCTGAACTTGGTCTGCGCCACCGCGTAAACCACCGTGTTGGTGCAGGAGCTCAAAGACTGCAGCATGACTCCGGTTATCCCAATGATGTTGAAGATGTTGGTGACATCTTTCTGGAAGAATACGGCATCGGTGATGCTGATGCTGATTTTATGCACCACATTCACCGCCCACAGCAGGATGAAGCTGCCCGAGATGGCGAGCAGTAAAACGATGGATTTCCTTCGGTTCTCCATCTCGGGGTCACTGTGACTCTCGCCCTTCCCGCTGCCCCGGAGTTCCCTCCTGACTCTGCTGGCCCGGATGATGTGGCTGATGGTCAGAGCGTTGAGCAGCGCGATCAGCACAAACGGAACCAACGGGGTCAATGCTACCCGCAGCCAGTAATAAGCCACCCAGAGTGGCGATGTGTAGAAGGTGGATTTTATAACACAGAACATTGGTATACCGTCAATTACTTTTGCCGGTTCAAATATAAAGTAAAAACCAGCGTTCAGTGCAAGGCTGATCACACACATTGACGTTATAATCACAGTCGCGATTTTCTCGGTACAATATTTCGCTTTAAAATTCTGGAAACAAATGGCGATGAACCTATCGAGGGTGAAGAGGACAGTTAACGACACAGAACAATCAAGGGCCACCACGCCCAGGTAGAAGATGAAACTGCAGATTCGAGTGAAGTCCAGGAATGACCCTGGGAAGTACATGCGCAGAATCCGTTCGACAGTGACGTTCACGATCAGGACCATGAGGTCGGCGAGTGCCATGGACAACAGGTAGCGGCTGATGCATTTGGAGAGTCCGCACCTTCCCCGGATCACAATCGCCACCGTCAGAATGTTCGCTGCAAGGAAGAAATGGAAACGTGAGAAACGTGGTCCCAGAGCTAGTGACTGGGACAGGTGAAGGATAAAGCGTCTGCCAATGAAGGAAATCTGTCGTGGGATCAGCATTCTCAGGGTTTCAATCCCACTAAAACGACGGCGCGGGCGATGGGTGCCGGCAACACTCAACTTCATGATTTAATACAACTGTAAACCCCCCACCGCTCCCCTCCCCTCCCCCAAGGTGTCCCCAAGGCTCAGTCCTTGGCCCCCTCCTCTTCATCCTCTACCTGTTCCCCCTTGGTCAATTAATCCGCCGTCATGGTCTCAACTTCCACTGCTTCGCCGATGATATCCAGCTCCTCATCTCCACCAAGTCAATCTCCACCACCACACACTCTACACTGACAAACTGCATCACTGAACTAAAATCTTGGCTTCAATCAAATTTCCTCAAACTCAACTGCAACAAATCCGAAATCATCATCATTGGTCCAAAAACGCTCACCAAATCCACCCAAAACTTCATCCTCAAAATTGATGGTCTCCCAGTATCCACCTCCCATCACATCCGGAATCTTGAAATCATCTTTGATCAAACCCTCTCCTTCGACAAACACATCAAACACATCACCAAGACAGCCTTCTTCCACCTCAAAAACATCGCCCGTCTCCGTCCTTCCCTCTCCCCCACAGCTGCAGCAACCCTCATCCACGCCTTCATCACCTCCCGTCTGGACTACTGCAACAGCCTCCTCTATGGCTGACCCTCAAAAATCATCAGTAAACTTCAATACATTCAAAACTCCGCTGCACGTCTACTCACCCACTCCCCGATCCGTGACCATATCACCCCCGTCCTTTACAAGCTCCACTGGTTCCCCATCCCCCAGAGAATCCAGTACAAAATCCTCCTCATGACCTACAAAGCCCTCCATAACCTGGCCCCATCCTACCTGACTGACCCCCTCCACAGACACACTCCCACCTGCACCCTCCGCTCTGCTGCTGCCAACCTCCTGCCCCCCCCCTCCCCCATCCGGACCAAACTCAGATCCTGGGGGGACAGGGCTTTCTCCATCGCTGCTCCCACCCTCTGGAACTCACTACCCCAAACCGTCAGAGACTCCTCCTCACTCACCACATTCAAAACATCACTGAAGTCTCACCTGTTCAGCACTGCCTTCAACCACTGAACGTCAACTCACCTTCTGTCTCCTTTTTCTGTTCGTTTACTTATTTATCTATTTATTTTCTTCTCTATGTTCTAGTAATCCCTGTAAAGCGTCTTTGAGTGTTTGAAAAGCGCTATATAAATGTAATGCATTATTATTATTATTATTATTATTAAAATACCATGGCAGCTCATCTTGAGTTCCAACAAATCTCTTTACTCGCTTCCCCTCCCCTTGTTCCACCACCACCACTTCATTTAGATGCTCCGACGCTCTATCTCCTCAAGTCTCCCGTTTCATAGAAACATAGAAACATAGAAAATAGGTGCAGGAGGAGGTAATTCGGCCCTTCAAGCCAGCACCGCCATTCATTGTGTTCATGGTTGAACATCCACAATCAGTAACCTGTGCCTGCCTTCTCCCCATATCCTTTGATTCCACTAGCTCCTAGAGCTCTATCTAACTCCCCCTTAAATTCATCCAGTGAATTGGCTGGTTTCCATTCTCCAGAAAGGCATTTGATGCCTGGGTGATTATAGCGGTAGATAAACTATTTGAATCGGAGAAAGAAGGCAAGTACGCGGGCGGGTAAATGGACACATCAGGACACATCAGGACACAACACGGAGGTTTGGAAGAATAAGTCGAGCGTGGTTAACGCCGCCATGTACACTTTGTGTGGACACTTTCTCCAACACACAATGCATTGTCCATTCCTCGCTGGCCAAATAGACAATAGGGCAGACAGACACACTTCAGACAACAGTGACAATGGTTGATGTGAGATCTGAGATACACCGGGCGAGAATGCGAACACGTTTCTACTCGTCACAGATGCCGATCTTTAAAGGCCGAGATAGATAGATTCTCGAGTAGTACAGATGTCGGTGGTTTTGAGGACAAGGCAGGAGAATGGGGTTAGGAGGTTGAGATAGATCAGCCACGATTGAATGGCGGAATAGACTTGAGCCAAATGGCCTAATTCTACTCCTATCGCTGATGAACTTGTGAATTTATGAACCAGTTTCCACAATTCATTTAGCTTTAAATTAATTTTGGAAAAGCATAGGTTCGCCCAAAGTTTAAAGTTCCAAATTGGGTCAAGGTCAATATTGATATTATTGGTTGGCAACATTGAAGGTACATGTTTAATAGTGCGGCAGCTTCACGGTCAGTGAATTACTGTTCACAGATTTTTTACTTTACTGTAGTTCAGGTTAATTTCCTTTAGTTTAGTTTAGAGATACAACGCAGAAACTGTTGACTTCGGCCCACGGAGTCCGCTCCAATCACGGACATTTTACATTTACGCCAAGCTAATTAATCTACAAACCTGCACGTCTTTGGAGCGTGGGGGGGAAACCGAAGTTCCCGGAGAAAACCCACGAAGGTCACGGGCAAAACATACAAACTCCGTACTGACAGCCCCCGTAGTCAGGATCGAACCCGGGTCTCTGGCGCTGTGAGGCAGCAACTCTACCGCTGCGCCACCGTGTGGTCCTTTTTGAGCCGATTTTGTTGGAATTTTCAGCGATTGTTTTCTATCACAGAGTTCAGATTTTCAGACCATCAGTGTAGGAGGTGAAGTCTCAGTTTCCCTTCCATGGTTTCCAATTCACCGCATCGCTAACCCAGCCGTTTACTCAAATCTTCACCAACAATCACCGCGATAACACCTGCAGGTAGCCCATAGTCACCAAACAGGGTCTTGATTAGTTCGTGTGTCTCCCTCCTAACCCCATTCTACAGCCTTCTCCCCATAACCCCTGACGCCCATACTAATCAAGAATCTATCTCTGCTTTAAAAATATCCTTTGACTTGCCCTCCACAGCCGTCTGTGGCAAATAATTCCACAGATTCACCACCCTCTGACGAAAGAAGCTCCTTCTTATCTCCTTCCTAAAGGAACGTCTGAGGATATGACTTCCAGTCCACGACTCGCCCACTAGTGGAAACATCCTCTGCGCATCCACTCTATCCAGGACTTTCACTGCTCGGATGCAGATACAGATTGACTCCCGCCTCTGTGGGAGCCGCTTCCTCGCCAGGCCCAGAGCAGGAGCCAACGACAGCAAGGATATCTCCATTATTTTTGTCCTCACGAAGCGAAATCTGAGAGTCCCGATCACAGTTTAAGAATAATGGGTAGGCCATCTAGGACTGAGATGAGCAAAACAACCAGGGAGGTGTGAATCTGTGGAATTCTCTACCACCGGAGGACAATTCACTGGATGTTTTCAAGAGAGAGTTAGATAGAGCTCTTCGGGTTAAGCGAATCAGGGGATCTGGAGTAAAAAGCAGAAACGGGGTACTAATTTTAGATAATCAACCAAGTTTCGATGTTTCTACGTTTCTATCACCTAATACACTTAAACTCCGATTAAAGAGTCTGAAATTCTTGACTGCTCTAAGGGTAGAGGAACCTTAAGTGTGTTGAGAATTTTGCACTGAGTTTGAACACACCGATGCCGATAATGACGGCCATTGATAACAACCCTGTCAAAACAAACCGCGAATGAACTCGGGTGGTGACATTTGGAAATATTGTCAAGCGATAAGAAGGACTTACCTGGAACGCCAAACGCCACGAGAATTGGAAAGTAAATCGATCTAATTTCGTCCAGGATTAATCGACCCATCTTCGTGAACGATTGGGTGCGGGAGAAAGGCGGTCTGATCAAGAGGCTTCAATCCAATCCCTTATTTGTACCCCAGGAAACTCTCCAGTGGGATAATCAAGTTGCCCAATGACTAGCATTAGTTATGGTACTTTAAACAAACAGACGAAGCAATAATTCAGTTCAGTCTGAAGAAAGGTCTCCAACCTAACCGTCATACATCCCTTCTCTCCAGAGATGCTGCCTGTCCCGTTCATTTAATCCAGCATTTTGTGCCTATCTTCCGTTTAAACCAACACCTGCATTTCCTTCCTACACAATAATTTTGTTTAGATTAGTTTAGAGGAAACAGGCCGTTCGGCCCACCGAGTCCGATCCGACCAGCGAGATACCCAGAACACATTAAGAATGTGCTACACACAATAGGGACAATTTCCACATACACCAAGCCAATTTATCAACATAACTGTACGTCTTTGGAGTGTGGAATCTCGGGGAAAACCCACGCGGTCACGGGGAGAACGTACAAACTCCGTACAGACAGCACCCGGGGGCTTTGATGGTTTGACCCTTTCTCTATGACGCACTCTTCCCTTCGTTCCCCTTCGCGCTCACTCTCTTTTTTTCCCACTTGAATCCGCTTCATTTTCCCTGGGCAGCGACGTTGTATTTGGGCTTAATCTGTACTTTTCCCCCCCATTTTCCTCGACATTTCCCGTTCTATTTTGCTGTTTTTAGATTCAATAACTCCCCCTGCCCACCCCCACGCTTTATTTACCACCCACTCCCCCCAAAAGTCACTCTTTCCTTTGCGGTGTATTCTCCATTTTTCCTTCTCTTTCCTGCAATGTTCTCTCTCCCTCTCTCCCTTCCCAATTTTGCCTTTCACACCCTCCCCTCCCATCTCTCTCCCTGCCCCGTCCACGTTTCTCACGTCGCCCTGCCAGTCTCCTGTCTCCCCCGCTCTCTTTCTACCCCCACCCCACCCCCTCTCTCTGTTCCCAGCGTCGCCAAGTGTATGGTCGTGCGCCATTGTCGTCGTAATAAAGGCATGGACAACTTTCTGAACAGGAAGAGGGGTCGGAAATTGGAGGTGCACGGAGCCTTAGATGACCAGGATTCCCAAAGGGTTAATTTGCAGGTCGGGTCGGTAGTAAGGGCGGGAAATGCAAAGCTACCATCCATTTCTTGGGGATTAAAATGTATAAGATTGGATGCAATTCTGCGGCGTTTTAAGGCGCTGGTGAGGCCACATTTGAAATATCGCGAGCTGTTGTAGCCCCATATCTGAGGGCGGATTCGGGGAAAGTCCAGAGGATGGTTACGAGACTAATCCCTGGGGTGATTGGGTTAACATAAGAGGAGAGTTTCATGGCCCTGTGCTTTTAATCGCTGGAGTTTATGTGAGGATATACATATATATCAGAAATCTACCGGACAATGAAAGGCCTAGAGAAGTAGACGTGGAAGGGATGGTTTCCAGTCGTTGGAGAGTCGAGATCCAGAAGGCATTGCATCATAATAGAAGGAGGTTCCCTTGTCATGGAGATGAGGAAGAATTTCTTTAGCCAGAGAGTGGCGAATCCATTGCCACAGACGGCTATATCCAAGAGGGCGGCTATTTCTCAAGCAGAGCTTAACGTGTTTTTGATGAATAGGGGCGTGAAAGATTATAAGAAGTCAGGAGAATGGGGTAGAGAGGGAAAATGGATCAGCTATGATCGAATATCGAATAATTGAGTTTAGAAGATTGAGGGGGGACCTCATTGAAATTTACAGAACAATGAAAGGCATAGATAGAGTGGATGTGGAAAGGATGTTTCCACTGGTGGGAGAGTCGAGGACCAGTCATAGCCTCAAAATTAAAGGGCGCCATTTTAGAAAGGAGGTGAGGAGGAACTTCTTCAGTCAATGGGTAGTTAATCCGTGGACCTCATTGCCACAGAGGGCTGTGGAGGCCAAGTCAGTGGACATTTTTAAGGCAGAGATAGACACATTCTGGATTAGAACGGGTGTCAAGGGTTATGGGGAAAAGGCAGGAAAGTTGGATTGGGAGGCAGAGATCAACCATGATTGAATGGAGGAGTGGACCCGATGGACCGAATGGCCTAATTATACTACTGCGACCTGTGAACTTGTGAATAGCGATGTAGACTCGATGGCCCGAATGGCCTAATCCTGCTCCTACGTGTTACGGTCTTGTGGTCTAACCCTATCGTCTTTGATAGGCAATATGGACATTCTTGGCTGAATGTTAAATTGCAGAGATATTCCGAGCGCAAGAGAGTGCACATTTTAGTCCTGCCTTTCATTTAGATCTGATGGGTTTAGAAGGTCGATCGCTCGGAGCACCACCATGCCGTCCAAATTCACAAAGTAAATTTACTTCAAACCAAATATTGTGCCGAAATTGAGTCTTTAGCAATATTCTTTTATTTCCCCCGTTGCTTAAGGGGTTGGACAAGCTAGATGCAGGAAGATTGTTCCCGATGTTGGGGAAGTCCAGAACAAGGGGTCACAGTTGAAGGATAAGGGGGAAGTCTTTTAGGACCGAGATGAGAACGTTTTTTTTCACACAGAGAGTGGTGAATCTGTGGAATTCTCTGCCACAGAAGGTAGTTGAGGCCAGTTCATTGGCTATATTTAAGAGGGAGTTGGATGTGGCCCTTGTGGCTAAAGGGATCAGGGCGTATGGAGAGAAGGCAGGTACCGGATATTGAGTTGGATGATCAGCCATGATCATATTGAATGGCGGTGCAGGCTCGAAGGGCCGAACGGCCTATTCCTGCACCTATTTTCTATGTTCTATGTTTCTATGCTAGTCTAAATTCTATATTTGTGCAACAAAACAACCCACTCGACGAACGGACACCGTCGGGTCGCATCTGGGGGGGGGGGTTGATATCGACATTTCGGGTGTGTCTCTACCCCACGGCTAGTTCGTTATCACTAATTTGGTTTAGTTTAGTTTACAGATTAACGCGGAAACAGGCCCTGCGGCCCACGGAGTCCGCACCGACCAGCCATCCCTGCACAATAACACTATCCTACACACACTCGGGATAATTTACACATATACCAACCAAATTAACCTGCAAACCTCCATGTCTCTGGAGTGCGGGAGGAAACCGAAGATCTCGGCAAAAAAATCCACGCAGGTCTCTGGGAGAACGTACAAACTCCGGACAGGCAGACCCGTAGTCAGGATTGAACCCGGGTCCCTGGCGCAGTAAGGCAGCCACTCTCCCACCACGCCACCGTACCCCCCTAATCTGGGCGGTACATTTTAATAGGTCTTTTACCAAATGAACCCGACGTTGGATCAATACGATTCTTTGCCTGCTAACCTATTCACCGCGTCTGAAGAAGGGTCTCGACCCGAAACGTCACCCATTCCTTCTCTCCAGATATGCTGCCTGTCCCGTTGAGTTACTCCAGCTTTTTGTGTCTACCCTCGATTTAAATCAGCATCTGCAGTTCTTTCCGACACATGTATTGATCTTTTTCTACCTCGAGGGAGAAGTCACGCATGTGTGAAATGTCTTACCAGTTCTTACTCCTTAATTACTGCAACAACAAAAAAGACCAACTGTTCTCTACTTTACCAATTAATGTTTCTTTTTAAATCTGGTACAATAAAAGTTAGTAACTGTCTCTCTCGTAGAAGCACACAGTTGGAATAGTTTCGTTTGTTTATGGTCCCGTGTACGCAGGTACAGTGAAAAGCTTTTGTTGCGCGCTTACCAGTCAGCGGAAAGATAATACATGATTACAATCGAGCCGTCCACATTGTGCAGCCACACGGAAAGGGAATAACGTTCACTGCAAAGTTAAGCCAGTATAGACCGATCAAGGATAGTCCGAGGGTCACCAACGAGGTAGATAGTAGTTCAGCATTGCTCTCTGGTTGTGGTAGGATGGTTCATTTAGGAAGAAACTATCACTGAAACTGGAAGTGTGTTTTTCATATTACTGTACCTTTTGCCGGATGGCAGAGGGAGGAGATGGGAGGAGAGGGGAGAAGGGAAGAGAGGGGAGAGAGGAGGATAGGGGAGGGGGGGGACTCCCTATACTCTAATGGGCAATTTGGAGAGTCCAATTATCCCACAAAATATTTAGATTGAGGAAGGAAACGCACGCGGTCACATGGAGATCAGCTTACCCTGCCATCGTGTTTGGCACGAACATTGGGGCAAAAACATTGAGCTCCGGCGCCAAGTTCTAAGCTCTAAGTTCTAAGTACAGGATATGGGGTTAATTATCACAACGTTTGAGAAACATTTAGACAGGTGCATGGATAGGACAGGTTTGGAGGAATATGGGCCAAATGCAGGCAGGTGGGACTATTGTAGATGGACCGTGTTAGCCACTGTGAGCAGGCTTGGCTGAAGGGAACCCCTCAGGTTCCTCTTAAATCTTTCTCCCTCACCGCGACCCCCACGCACAGAGCAGCGAAGGGGGCTGTGAGCAGGGCGCTCATCTGCGCTCTAAACTTGCTCTGGGTGAGCGCGTACACACAGGTGTTTGTGCACGAACCGAGGCACTTCAGCAGCATCGCCACCTGCACGGCCGCGTACAGCGAGCGGGGGCCGCGGAACATCACCGTCTCGCTCAGCCCGACCCAGGCGTGGATCACCGTGATGGGAACGGCGAGAGCCACGAAGCTCCCGGAGACGGCGAAGAGCAGGGCGACCGACGCCCTCCTGCTCCTGACCTCTGGGTCTTCGCCCCCCTCCCCACGCCGAGGGCCCTTCAGGGCCAGCCGGGCCCTGCTGGCCCCCAGGATGTGCCTGGCGGTAAGCGAATTCAGCAGCAGCAGGGCGGGGATGGGGAGGAAGGTGTTGAGTAGGCTGGTGGCCCAGCGATGGGCGGACCACAGCGGGGATTCCAGGTCACCCGGCACAGGGCAGCAACCGTAGTCGGCGTTGTTCACGGTGTAACAGGGCCGGTAGCGGAGAGGCAAGGGCGCGTTGGTCAACACGCTGACCATTCCTACCGCCGCCAGCACCATGACCGCCGTTCTCTCGGTGCAATACATGCGCCTCAGCTTCTGGCAACAGATAGCCACGAAACGGTCACACGTGAAGGATACGGTGAACCAGGTGCTGAGCTGGAAACTGAAGCCTTGCAGGTAGGCACTGAGCCGGCACACGGGCGTGTAACGGAGCGGAGACCCGGGGAAGTGGTACCTGAAAGGACACGAAACGCCGGAGTGACTCAGCGGGTCAGGCAGCGTCTCTGGGGGGAGAAATAGACACGGAACGCCGGAGTAACTCAGCGGGTCAGGCAGCGTCTCTGGGGGGAGAAATAGACACAAAACGCTGGAGTAACCAAGCGGGTCAGCACGGTGGCGCAGCGGTAGAGTTGCCGCATCAAAGCGCCAGAGACCCGGGTTCGATCCTGACCACGGCTGCTGTCTGTGCGGAGATTGTCCGTTCCTCCTGTGACCGCGTTGGTTTTCCCCGGGTGCTCCGGTTTCCTTCCACTTTTGTAAATATACAAAAGGGGGGGGGGGATTTTACAGAAGCCAATTAACCAACGAACCTGCACGTCTTTGGAGTGTGGGAGGAAACCGGAGCACCCGGAGAAAACCCACGCAGGTCACGGGGAGAACGTACAAACTCCACACAGGCACACCGAGGTCAGAGTCGAACCCAGTTCTGCAGTGCTGTGCGGGAAAGAGCAGCGGGGAGGCGTGGGAAGAGATGGGGTGGTCTGGGGGAGAATGGAGTGGGCTTTGGAGGAGGTTAGTGAAAAGTCACCTAAAATTGGAGACTTCAATATTCATACCGTTGGGTCGTGAGATGCAGTTCCTCCCGTTTGCGCTGGGCCTCACTCTGGCAGTGGAGGAGACCCAGGACAGAAAGGCCAGTGTGGGAACGGGAAGGGGGGTTAAAATGGTTAACAACCGGGAGATCCGGCAGGCCTTGGCGAACCGAGCGCAAGTGTTCGTCCAAATAGTCGCCCAGTCTACGCTTTGTCTTGCCGATGTACAGGAGGCCACATCGGGAACCGGTATATCTCCCGTTTGCCAAACACTTCAACTCCCCCTCCCATTCCCACACTGACATTTCTGTCCTGGGCCCCCTCCAGTGTCAGAGTGAGGCCCAGCGCAAATTGGAGGAACAGCACCTCCCAGCTTACATCCCAGCTTGACTTCTCTAACTTCAAACAACCCTTGCATTCCCTCTCTCTCCATCCCATCCCTTTCCCAGTTCTCGGACCAGTCTGACTGCCCTCTTAGTTAAATTTTATCTCTGTTTGCTTCGTTGTCACCTTCCCCCAGCTAACAATGGTCTATTCTACTTTCCCCTTGATCAGAACACCACATGAGATGCTTCTTCCCTGTGGCTATCCAACTGTACAACTCCTCCCCCTTCTGTCATGGGGTAGACTGACTCCCCTCCCTCCACCACCACCCCCCCACCCAATCTTTGCACATCCCCAATCCTTTCCACTCATCACTTTAAATTCGTGTTTCATGTATCTTGTGCTATATGACATTTGACAGATTGATTAGTAGGACTAGATGTTACAATCCTAATAATCAATCTGTTAACTGTCATGAAGCACAAGATGTTTCATGTATCTTGTACTTTATGACAGTTGGCAGATCAATTGCCCTCCTGGGATAAATAAAGTTCTATCGTATCGTATCATATCGTGGCAGCATCCCCTTTCACAGCTGACCCTTTCATATCTCTGTATCTCCCTCTCTCCTGAGTCTCAGTCTGAGGAAGGGTCTCGACCCGAAAAGTCACCCACTCCGCCCATCCGAGGATGCTGCCTGTCCCGCTGAGTTACTCCAGAATTTCATGTCTGTCCTCGGAATAAACCGCATCTGCAGTTTCTTCCTACACGTGCAGTAGATGAGGTTGGAGCGGGTATCGAGTAGGTACCTGACTATCTGGCTGACTATAACGTTGAAGACCAACACCATGAGATCACCTATCGCCATGGCCATCATGTAGCAGGTGATGTCTTTGGAGAGACCGCACTTTCCCCGAAACAGGATCACCAAGGACATCAAGTTGGCTGCAAGGAAACACAAAAGAGTGAGAAGTAAGAGGGAAATTGGATAGAGGTGCAGCGATCTGCATCTGTAGTTTATTGTAATCCATTGAACCAGAATTTTAGCAGTCCTGAACTACTATCCACCTCATTGGTGACCCTCGGACTATTTTTGATCGGACCTTGCTGGCTTTACCTTACACTAAACGCTATTCCCTTCTCAGGTATCTGTGCACTGTAAATGGCTCGATTGTAATCACGTGTTGCTTTCCGCTGACTGTACTTTTCACTGTACCTCGGAACTGAACTGAATACGACAATGAAAGGCCCAGACAGAGTGAATGTGGGGAGGATGTTTCCATGGGTGGGAGAGTCTTGGACCAGAGGGCACAGCCTAGCATATCTGCCTCCACCACTACCGCCACAGTGGCGCAGCGGTAGAGTTGCTGCCCCACAGCGCCAGGGACCCGGGTTCGATCCTGACTACCGGTGCTATCTGTCCGGAGTTTGTGGCTTTTCTACGGGTGTTCCGGTTTCCTCCCGGACTCCACAGACGCTAATTCGCTTCGGTAAAATATTGTAAATTGTTCTGTGTGTGTGGGATAGTGTAAATCGCCGGTCGGCGCGGACTCGGTGGGCCGAAGGGCCTGCTTCCGTGCTGTATCTCTAAACCTAAAACCTAAAGACCCTGGCGGCAGATTCCACGCATTCACCGTTAAAATTGTGTAAGCCAGCAACTCTACCGCTGCGTCACCGTGCTACACCTAACTTTAGGTTTTAAGAAATACAGCGTGGAAAGAGGCCCCTCGGCCCGTCGGGACTGCGCCGGCCAGCGACTTCCTACCCAATGATAGAGACAATCCGTCTTCCCTCGGCACGGAAACCAAGAGCACAAAAGTAAACAATCTCATCGTTGCCCTGACTCTGAACACTGACTGGCACAACGGATGCAGAGAAATCAACTCACACATCTCCGTTACACCTTGAATCTAGACACAACGACCCTGGGTAACACAGCGGGTCAGACAGCATCCCTGGAGAAAAGCAATAGGTGACATTTCGGATCACGACCCTTCTTCAGACACCTTACACTGTAACTCCTTGCTCCTCTCAAAGGAACTGTACGATGCCAAGTGTGGTGGCTTCCCAATGATATCTGAGATAGCATGCTGGTGTGCCCTGTACTGTGGAGTGGGTCTCGCACCACAGCTGGACCGAACCACTCGCACACATTGATGCATGGGGAACGGAGAGATTTTTAAATGATTTTTGGGGGATTTTAGAGATACAGCGCGGAAACAGGCCCTTCGGCCCACCGAGTCCGCGCCGCCCAGCGACCCCCGCACATTAACACCATCCTACACACACTAGGGACAATTTTTACATTTACGCAGTCGATTAACCTACATACCTGCACGTCTGTGGGAGGAAACGGAAGATCTCTGAGAAAACCCACGCAGGTCACGGGGAAAACTTACAAACTCCGTACAGACGGCGCCCGTAGTCAGGATCGAACATGAGTCCCCGGCGCTGCATTTGCTGTAAGGCAGGAACTCTACCGCTGCGCCACCGTGCCACCGTGATCGTGAATCACTCACAGGCAGATGAGATTGGTTTATCTTAGAACATAGAACAGTACTGTGGAGTCATACAGTGTGGAAACTGTACCAACATGTCCAATCTACACTAGCCCCACCAGCCAGCGTTTGATCTATCAACCTCTAAACCTATCCTAAACCTCTGACCACAGTCAGAGAGTCACAGTCTTAGCGTCTTACAGAGTGGAAACAGGCCCTTCGGCCCAACTTGCCCACTCCGACCAACATGCCCCATCTACACTAATCCCACCTTCCTGCGTCTGACACATATCCATCTGAACCTGCCTATCATGTACCTGTCCAGACCTTTCTTAAACGTTGGGATAGTCCCAGCCTCAGCTACCTCCTCTGGCAGCTCATGCAATACACCCACCACCCTCTGTGTGAAAAGATACCCCCAGATTACTATTATATCTCCCCCTCACTTAAAATCAATGTCCGGTACTTAGAACCTCGAACAGTACATCGCAACAACAGGCTTTCGGCCCACAATGTCACGGCCAAGCACGATGCCACGATAAACCGTCCGAAGAAGGGTCTCGACCCGAAGTGTCACCCGTTCCTCCTCTCCAGAGACGCTGCCTGTCCCGCTGAGTTACTCCAGCATTTTGTGTCTATCTTCGATGTAAACCAGCAATTATAGTTCCTTCTTAAACTAATCTCCTCTGTCTGAACGTGATCAATATCCCTCATTTCCCTGCACATCATTGTGCCGATCAAAAGCCTCTTAAATGCCACTGTTGCATGTGCCTCCATCACCTTCCCTGGCAGCGCGTTCCAGGTACCCACCACACTCTGCGTGAATAAACTGAGTAAAGTGTAAAGATGTGCCTCTGTGTAAAGATGTTGCCCATACATCTCGTTTACACTCTGCCCCTCTCATCTTGAAGCAATGCCCCCTCGTCTGTGATATGTCCACCCTGTTGGAAAGGTTCTGACTGTCCACCCTCTCATAATTATATATATACTTCTATCAGGTCTCCCCTCAACCTCCGGCGTTCCAGAGAAAATAATACAAGTCTGTCCGACTTCTCCTTGTAGCTGATTCGCGCTAAAGCAGGCATCTTTCTGGTAATAGGCACAAAAAGCTGGAGTAACTCAGCGCGTCAGACAGCATCTCTCGAGAAAAGGAATACGTGACATTTCGGGTCGAGACCTTTCTTCAGACTAGTCAGGAGAAAGGGAAACGAGAGACATAGTCGGTGATACAGAGAGAGATAAAGAGCGAATGAATGAAAGATATGCATTAAGTAACGATGATCAAGGAACGGGAGAGCCCATGAGGGTCCATTGTTGGCTGTGGGCTCTGTGGTAACGAGTTATACAGGCAGTGAAACACTACAGGACGACAGTGAAACTCGTACGCCGTCTCGGGTGGGGAAGGGACGGAGAATGAAACGACTTACCAGGCACACCAATGGCTGCCACAATCGGATAGAAGATCTCGATGTGAAGTGCGTACGTTCCCATGCTCTGGTGAAAGGGGGCGCTGGGTGAAGGGGTGCTTTGGAAACGGTACGATTTATACGTGAGTAGATGGCCTCATGCGTCATCCATGTCATTAACCAGAGCAAATATTCAACGCAAGGTTTCGCAACCCAGTACTCATGAGACCTCTATGATCCTCAGAGAAAGCACTGCACTCACAGGCTGCAGTCATACATCACTAGTTTAGTTTAGTTTAGTTTAGTTTAGTTTAGTTTAGTTTAGTTTAGTTTAGTTTAGTTTAGTTTAGTTTAGTTTAGTTTAGTTTAGTTTAGTTTAGTTTAGTTAAGTTTAGTTTAGTTTAGTTTAGTTTAGTTAGATTTAAATTTCCCCAGTGTGGGACGAATAAAGGAAATTATTATTATTATTATTATTATTATTATTATTATTATTATTATTATTATTATTATTATTATTATTATTATTATTATTATTATTATTATTATTATTATTATTATTATTATTATTATTATTATTATTATTATCATTATTATTATTATTATCATTATTATTATTATTATTATTATTGTTGTTGTTGTTATTATTATTATTATTATTATTATTATTGTTATTATTATTATTATTATTATCATATTTAGTTAGTTTCGTTTAGGTTTAGTTAGTGTGCTTTACTTAATTTAGTTTAGTTAGTTTGCTTTAGTTAGATTAGTTTCATTTCATTTAGTTATTTTATTTTAGTAAGTTTGATTTAGTTATTATAGTTATTATAGTTTAGGTTGGTTTAGTTTAGTTAGTTCGCTTTAGTTATTTTACTTTAATGTATTAGTTTGCTTTAATTAGTTATGTTTACATTAGTTTAGTTTAGTTTAGTTTTGTTCCATTTCATTTTCTTTCCTTTAATTTAATTTGGCTTAGTTCGTTTGGGTTAATTTAGTTTAGTTTAATTTAGTTTAGTTAAGTTTAGTCTCGTGTAGTCCAGTTTTGTCTTATTTAGTTTAGTTTAGTTTAGTTTAGTTTAGTTTAGTTTAGTTTAGTTTAGTTTAGTTTAGTTTAGTTTAGTTTAGTTTAGTTTAGTTTAGTTTAGTTTAGTTTAGTGATACAGCGTGGAAACATGATCAGAAACGTGATCTGAAAACGCACACCTCCAGATTCAGGGACAGTTTCTTCCCAGCTGTTATCAGGCAACTGAACCATCCAACCACAACCAGAGAGCGGTCCTGAACTACAATCTATCCCTTTGGTCACCCTTGGACTACCCTTTATCAGATGTTTCTGGCTTTACCTTGCACTAAACGTTGTTTCTTTTCGTGTATCTATACACTGTCATATTCTTCCTTTGTCCCGCCCCCCCCTGACATCATTCTGAAGAAGGGTCTCAACCCGAAACGTCACCCATTCCTTCTCTCCCGAGATGCTGGCTGACCTGCTGAGTTACTCCAGCATTTTGTGAATAAATACCTTCGATTTGCACCAGCATCTGCAGTTATTTTCTTATACACTGTAAATGGATCGATTGTAATGATTGTAATGATGTATTGTCTTTCTGCTGTCTGGTTTTTCACTGTACCTCGGTACACAAGACAATAAAATAAACTGAACTGAACTGAACTGAACATGATTACAATCAAGCCATTCACAGTGTACAGATGAAGGTAAAGGGAATGGCATTTAGACTTGAGACTTTAGTGATACAGCGCAGAAGCAGGCCCTTCTACCCACCGAGTCTACGCCGACTAGCGATTACCATGTACACGTGCACGATACTGCACACTAGGGACAATTCACAAATTCACCGAAGCCAACTAACTTACAAACTCGCGCGTCTTTTGAGTGTGGGAGGAAACCAGAGCACCCGGCGAAATTCCACGCGGTCACGGGCAGAAAGTACTAACTCAGTGCAGACAGCACCCGTGGCCAGGATCACACCCGGGTCTCTGGTCCTGTAAGGCAGCAAGTCTACCGCTGCGCCACCGTGCCGCCACTATTGAAATATGACCATGTGGAGTGCCATCTGTGGAAAGTTGTAGGGTGCTTTAACGAGATAGTTGTGAATAAGAGATGGGGGCGGCACAGTGGCAAATGTGTAGACGGGGGGCATGTTGGACGGCATGGGCAGGTTGGGCCAAAGGCCCTGTTTCCACGCTGTATGAGTCCATCACCATGACTCGAGCTGGTAGAGCTGCTGCCTCACAGCACCAGAGGCCAGGGGTTCGATCCCGACCTCCGTGTGTGGAATTTGCACGTTCTCCCTATGACCACGTGGGTTTCCTCCGGGTGCTCCGTTTCCTCCCACATCCCAAAGATTTTGTCGGTTAATTGGACTCTGTAAATTGCCCCGAAGTGTGTAAGGACTCGATGAAACAACACGGTGCCTCAGCGGTAGAGTTGCTGCCTCACAGCGCCAGAGACCCGGGTTTGATCCTGACCACGGGTGCTGTCTGTACGGGCATTGTACGTACTCCAAAGACAATAATAGACCTAAGCCAAAATCTATACTTAAACCTCATGGGTGGTGTGATTTTACCGGATAGCTGCCCAAACGAAATATGAATAGGAAACAAAACTGCAGATGCTGGTTGAAATCGAAGGTAGACCCAAAATGCTGGAGTAACTCAGCGGGTCTGGCAGCATCTCGGAAGAGAAGGAATGGGTGACGTTTCGGGTCGAGACCCTTCTTCGGAGTGAACCATTGGACCATTGACCATTGGACTATTGGACCATTGGTACATTGGACTATTGGGCCATTGACCATTGGGCCATTGAACATTGCCCGTTGACCATTGACCATTGGACCATTGACCATTGACCATTGACCATTGACCATTGGACCATTGACCATTGACGATTGGACCATTGGACCATTGGACCATTGCACCATTGGACCATTGGACCATTTCTCCATTGACCATTAACCATTGACCATTGACCATTGACCACCCTGACCACAATGATCCATTTGAAATGTAATATCGTCCACCACCTCTCTTAAACCTCTGCATGTGTGCAATAGAGAGCTTATTGAAACGCTCGTGGCTGGGTTCCGCAATATTCGAAAGGCCAGGAACCGGATGTAAGGAGATTGCAGAGAGTGGTAGACACTGTCTAGACCGTGGTAGGTGCTCACAAAGCTGGAGTAACTCACCGAAAGAGCCGGCATATCTGGAGAGAAGGAGTGGCTGACGTTTCGGGTCGAGTCCATTCTCGAACGGAAACGTCACCCATCCCTCCTATCCAGTGATGCTATCTGTCCCGCTGAGTTACTCCAGCATTTTGTGTCTGTCCTCAATTTAAACCGGTTTATGCAGTTCCTTCCTACCCGTGATAGGCACTGATCTCCCAGCCATATGCAAGAGACGCTGCCTCAAATCAAAAAGAGAGCCAGCATCGTCAAAGACCCCACACCACCCTGGCTACCGTCTCCTTTCGCTCCTACCATCGGGAAGAAGGCAGAGGAATCTGAAAACCGCGATGACCAGGTTCAACAATCGCTTCTTCCAAACAGCCACCAGTGTCTTGAACACAACACAACACGTACATCTAGGTACATGGATAGAACAGGTTTGGAGGGATATGGGTCAAGCTCAGGCAGGTGGGTTATCTTCCGTTCTCCATCTCCGGGTCTCTGTGACTCCCGCCCTTCCTGCTACACCAGAGGCCTTTCCAAGTCTCATCCATTGTCAGAGTGAGTTAAACGCAAATTGGAGGAACAGCGTCTCATATTTCGCTTGGGCAGCTTACAGCCCAGTGGTATGATTTTCATTTCTCCAACTTCTAGTAACCGCTGCATTCCTCTCTCGCCGTCCCTCCCCCAGCCAAGTCACTCCAGCTTTTCGTTCTCTTCTCGCTACCGCACACAATGGCCTGTTTCCTTTATTATTGTTACTTTTTTGCATATCTGTCATTCATATATTCTATATCACGTTTCCCTTTCCCGTCACTTTCAGTGTGAAGAAGGGTCTCGAGCCGAAACGTCACCCATTCCTTCTCTCCAGAGATGCTGTCTGTCCCGCTGCGTTGCCCCAGCATTTTGTGTCTACAAACGTTGAAGATATTGACTGGTCACTGGGTGTGACTGTGAGACCATTCAACTAGAGGTTGTGATTTGCAGCCGCGCCCGAGCAGAGGTATCGGACCACACTGAACGAAGGTGGGGAAATCCCCAGTGTTAACGTCGACCAGATTAGCCAAGCACCCCTGTCGCCGACTTCAGGTACTTGTACCTGACATGCGCCTCCTTCGTTTTCTTGAACCAACCTTCAGCGTCGCTGGACACACAGGGTTTGCCACTCCTGCCAAAATTCACCTACAGTCTAACATAAACACGCTGGATCTACCTCACGTTTAAAAGGTTCCCCCTTCGCCTCCTCCAGACAACACCTTGAACGTTCCCACCCAATAACATCATTATTGACCTTGACCCAATTTAAAACTTCAACATTTGGGCGAACCAATGGTTTTCCATAATTAGTGTAAAGCTCAAAAAATTGTGGAAACTGGTTCACAAATTCATAAATTCATAGGAGCAGAATTAGGCTGTTTGGCCCATCAAGTCCACTCTGCCATTCGATCAAAGCGCATCCATCTCTCCCTCTCAACCCCATTCTCAAGCCTTCTCCCCATTGTCCCTGGAACCCGCACTAATCAAGATTCTATGCATCTCTGGCTTGAACATATCCATTGACTTTTCCGCCACAGACTTCCGTGGCAACTAATTCCACAGATTTTCCACCCAATGTTCTTCATCTCTAACATTTCGTTGACGTGCTCGCCTGGTTTCCGCAGGGGAGTTCTACTTCTGCTGCCGCTGTTGTAGACCCATCTACACATTGGTTGACAAAATGCTCCTGAACACACCTGACAAACTCTACCCGATCCACGCCCTCAGCTCTACGGCATTCCCAGTCGAGATTCGCTCTGAATGATGCATTTGGAATACGCCAACCGAGTCCGCGCCGACCATCTGTCCCCGCACATTCACATTATCTACAGACACTTAGGACAATTTACATTCATACTAAGCCAATGAACCTACAAACCGGACGTCTTTAGACTATGGGAGGAAATCAAAGATCTCGGAGAAAACCCAAGCAGGTCACGAGGAGAACGTACAAAGACAGATAGCACACGTAGTCGGGATCGAACCCGGGTCTCAGGCGCTGCAAGCGCTGGAAGGCAGCAACCCTACACACTGCGCCACCGTGCCGTGCCACAGTGCCTGCGTGTGTGAGGTTGAGGCGTGGCGTGGTCCTTCACTGGCAGTGGACAATAGGGTGCTTCTGGAGCCCCATCAATTTTAGAAATGTTTGCATTTAACCTCTACCCATCCTCAGTTTGCTCCATTTCTGAACTGGACCATTCGTACAAAATTTGGTTGAAATCTATTATTGTCTAGGGGGTCCAGGAGCCAATCAATATTGTATCGCAAGCTTATCATTTTATGCTAAAGGCAGCTATATTTATGCAACGACTTACTGTGAAAAATAACAGCTCCTGTATAATCATTCTGCATATTTGCCCTATTTAAGGTTACGTTGAATCATTTCACTGTTTATATCCCCAAAATTAATCATGAGGCAGCTATTTGATAGCTATTAACATAATTAAAGAATACCTGCCTAATGTTTTATTAAATACATTGGAGCGTATATATTATAAATTGGCTACCATTTCTATATTCTATCACCAATACCAGTCATGTTATTTTCACTGCCACTGTCTTCACTGCTACTGAATCTCTGTGAACTAGTTGAAGCTAAATCAGCCATCTCAGCATTTGCACGTGATTCCTTGCACTGCATTCTTCCAGCAAGTACCTTGTCACTAGATCCGAATGATACGGTACGATCTGTCTTCATTGATGGAAGAAATTGAAGATCTTCTTAATTTTGTATCAACTCCTCCGCATTTGGTGGCCATAATTGAAAGGTCTTATTAAGTCAGCTTCCATTTGTTTGAGCTTAGCAAGAGTAGCTGCCGCTGTTCAGCGTGCAATTGGTATGGCCCTGATTTTTGCATTTTCATCTACCAGTTTTATCATCTTCTGACAAGCCTTGATCTCAGAAATCACTGGAATGTTTGCTATTCCATAAAGTGCAAGAACTTTGGATAGAACCATTTTTGCAGCTTCAGCTCTAGTTCGGGATTCTGAGAATCCCTTCTGTAGGTGATACATCAAACAGCGTAGTACTTGGCGACATGTTGGTGGACGTAAACCTGTGATTTCTGCATCTGAAGATGTAACTCCACTTCTAAGACCAAGGATTTCAGCTGTTCTACGTGTCACCTTGGCAGCAGATGTAGGTGTGCTAGATCGTTCTGATGGTGGTTGATGGTGCTTGACTTCCAGTTGATTGTTCATCCATTTTCAGCTGTGTAAAACTTTATTTAACAATAGGCAAATGAAAGAGGTCCTTCTGCAGTTGTACAGGGCCCTAGTGAGACCGCACCTGGAGTACTGTGTGCAGCTTTGGTCTCCAAATTTGAGGAAGGATATTCTTGCTATTGAGGGCGTGCAGCGTAGGTTTACTAGGTTAATTCCCGGAATGGCGGGACTATCATACGTTGAAAGACTGGAGCGACTAGGCTTGTATACCCTGGAATTTAGAAGGATGAGAGGAGATCTTGTCGAAACATATAAGATTATTAAGGGGTTGGGCACGTTAGAGGCATGAAACATGTTCTCAATGTTGGGGGAGTCCAGAACAAGGGGCCACAGTTTAAGAATAAGGGGTAGGCCATTTAGAACTGAGATGAGGAAAAACCTTTTCAGTCAGAGAGGTGTGAATCTGTGGAATTCTCTGTCTCAGAAGGCAGTGGAGGCCAATTCTCTGAATGCATTCAAGAGAGAGTTGGATAGAGCTCTTAAGGATAGCGGAGTCAGGGATATGGGGAGAAGGCAGGAACGGGGTGCTGATTGAGAATGATCAGCCATGATCACATTGAATGGCGGTGCTGGCTCTATTGTCTATTGTCTATTGAAAGCGAGAAGGGTCACAAGGTGCAAAAGCAGGGATGAAAATGATAAATAATCCCAATTCACTTCAACACAATAAATCTTGCAGACAGCCCCTATCATTAAAAATAGACGAGGGAATTTCCACACTCATGCAATTAGATATTCCCCTTGTCAAGCTTTTGGAAATGTACTTTCCAGCATACTAAAAATAGACTTGACTTAATCTTTCACAGAATTGGAAGAGAAACCAAATATAATCAATTACCAATTTGAATGGGAAAGCACCAACTGTAAAACTACATGTATTTCTATGAAATTGACAAAAACTTGCAAAAACAAAATATATGGCAGAGTTATTGTGTTGAAGTGAATTGGGCACATATTTAAACTCCAAAAAAGCTGCCTTATGTTATTTTAAACATATCTGAACAAAAAGGACTCACTGGAACATAGCACTAATATGTACAATAAACACTAAAGGCAGCTAATATATGTTACATTCATTAATGGATCCAAACTATCCTCATGGAATTGAAAGGAACAAAAAGCCTTGGCTGCCAGAACTCACCAAAGTCAGGGTTGTGACCAAGACCCCTTCAGTGCTGGTGCAGAAAAGCAGCTCCGTGCGTAGTTAAAACGCACAATTACAGTTTAGATTTATTTGAAGATATTCACTGGTCTCTGGGTGCGACTGTGACACCTGTCAACTAGAGGCTGTGATTTGCAGCCGCGCCCGAGCAGACGTATCAGGCCACACTGAACAAAGGTGGGGAAATCCCCAGTGTTAACGTCGACCAGGTTAGCCATGTACCCCTGTCGCCGGCTTCAGGTACTTGTACCTGACATGCGCCTCCTTCGTTTTCTTGAACCAACATTCAACGTCTCTGGACACCCAGGGTTTGCCACTCCTGCCAAACTTCACCTACAGTCTAACATAAACACGCTGGATCTACCTCACGTTTAAAAGATTCCCCCTTCGCCTCCTCCAGACAACACCTTAAATGTTCCCACCCAATAACATCATTATTGACCTTGACCCAATTTAAAACTTCAACTTTTGGGCGAACCAATGCTTTTCCATAATTAGTGTAAAGCTCACAAAATTGTGGAAACTGGTTCACAAATTCATAAATTCATAGGAGCAGAATTAGGCTGTTTGGCCCATCAAGTCCATTCTGCCATTCGATCAAGTTGCATCCATCTCTCCCTCTCAACCCCATTAACATATAACATATATAACATATAACAACTACAGCATGGAAACAGGCCTGTCCGGCCTACCAGTCCACGCCGACCATTCTCCCTGACCTAGTCTCATCTACCTGCACTCAGACCATAACCCTCCAATGCCCTCCTATCCATATACCTATCCAATTTACTCTTAAATAATAAAATCGAGCCAGCCTCCACCACTTCCACCGGAAGCCCATTCCATACAGCCACAACCCTCTGAGTAAAGAAGTTCCCCCTCATGTTACCCCTAAACCTTTGTCCCTCAATTCTGAAGCTATGTCCCCTTGTTGGAATCTTCCCCACTCTCAAAGGGAAAAGCCTACCCACGTCAACTCTGTCCGTCCCTCTCAAAATTTTAAAAACCTCTATCAAGTCCCCCCTCAACCTTCTACGCTCCAAAGAATAAAGACCCAACCTGTTCAACCTCTCTCTGTAACCTAAGTGTTGAAACCCAGGCAACATTCTAGTAAATCTCCTCTGTACCCTCTCCATTTTGTCGACATCCTTCCTATAATTTGGCGACCAGAACTGCACACCATACTCCAGATTTGGCCTCACCAATGCCCTATACAATTTCAACATTACATCCCAACTTCTATACTCGATGCTCTGATTTATAAAGGCAAGCATACCAAACGCCTTCTTCACCATCCCTGTTTCTAATGACGTTTGAAATATTTCCGTCATAGCCCCTGCTATTTCTGCACTAACTTCCCTCAATGTCCTAGGGAATATCCTATCAGGACCTGGAGACTTATCCACTTTTATATTCTTCAAAAGTGTCCGTACCTCCTCTTCTGTAATCCTCCTAATTTCCATCACTACTCTACTTGTTTCGCTTACCTCATATAATTCAATATCCTTCTCCTCGGTAAATACCGAAGAAAAGAAATTGTTTAATATCTCCCCCATTTCTTCCGGCTCAGCACATAGCTGTCCACTCTGACTCTCTAATGGACCAATTTTATCCCTCACTATCCTTTTGCTATTGACATATCTGTAGAACCCCTTGGGGTTTACTTTTACATTACTTGCCAAAGCAGCCTCATATCTTTTTTTCGCTTTTCTAATTTCCTTTTTAAGATTCCTTTTACATTCTTTATATCCCTCAAGAACCTCATTTACTCCCTGCCGCTTATATTTATTGTATATCTCCCTCTTTTTCCGAACCAAGTGTCCAATTTCCCTGGAAAACCACGGCTCTTTCAAATTATTATTCTTTCCTTTCCACCGAACAGGGACATAAAGACTCTGTACTCTCAAAATTTCACCTTTAAATATCCTCCATTTCTCTATTATATCCTTTTCATAAAACAACAATTTCCATTTCACTCCTTTTAAATCCTTTCTCATCTCCTCAAAATTAGCCTTTCTCCAATCCAAAATCTCAACCCTTGGTCCAGATTTGACCTTCTCCATAATGATATTGAAACTAATGGCATTATGATCACTAGACCCAAAGTGCTCCTCAACACATACCTCCGTCACCTGACCCATCTCATTTCCTAACAGGAGGTCCAACACTGCCCCTTCTCTGGTAGGCACCTCTACGTATTGCTGCAAAAAACTATCCTGCACACATTTTACAAACTCCAAACCATCCAGCCCTTTAACAGAATGTGATTCCCAGTCTATATACGGAAAATTGAAATCACCCACAATCACCACTCTGTGCTTACTACTAATATCTGCTATCTCCTTACATATTTGCTCTTCCAATTCTCGTTCCCTATTTGGCGGTCTATAATACACCCCTATAAGTGTTGCTAAACCTTTCTCATTTCTGAGTTCCACCCAAACAGCCTCCTTAATCGAGCCTTCTAGTCTGCCCTGCCAAAGCACTGCTGTGATATCCTCCCTGACAAGCAATGCAACACCCCCACCTCTCACCCCTCCGATTCTATCACATCTGAAACAATGAAATCCTGGAATATTTATTTGCCAATCGCAACCCTCCTGCAACCATGTTTCACTGATCGCCACAACATCATACTTCCAGATGTCAA
Source organism: Rhinoraja longicauda (assembly GCF_053455715.1). NCBI lineage: Eukaryota > Metazoa > Chordata > Chondrichthyes > Rajiformes > Arhynchobatidae > Rhinoraja > Rhinoraja longicauda. The sequence continues at coordinate 20,271,461 of NC_135971.1, read as the reverse complement.
TCCAGGCTCTAAGCTCATCCACCTTTCTTACAATGCTCCTAGCATTAAAATATACACATTTAAGGGACCCATCATTTCTTATTCTCAGTTTATTTCTTTTCCCTTCTTTCTCTCCTACATATTGGGTCTGAGTGTTTCCCTTTTCTGCCTCCTGCCTCACACACTGCCTATTAGCTATCTGTGTTTGAGTCCCTCCCCCAACCGTACTAGTTTAAAGTCTCCGCAGTTATTTTAGCAAATCTCCCCGCCAGGATATTGGTTCCCCTCGGGTTCAGATGCAACCCGTCCTTTTTGTACAGGTCATACTTCCCCCAGAAGAGGTCCCAATGATCCAGAAACTTGAAACCCTGCTCCCTGCACCAGTTCCTCAGCCACGTATTTATCCTCCACCTCACTCCATTCCTATTCTCACTATCGCGTGGCACAGGCAGTAAGCCTGAGATTATTACTTTGGAAGTCCTTTTTTTTAACTCTCTTCCTAGCTCCCTGAATTCTCCTTTCAGGACCTCTTCCCTTATCCTACCTATATTGTTGGTACCTATATGTACCACGACCTCTGGCTCCTCTCCCTCCCCTTTCAGGATATCCTGGACACGCTCAGACACATCCCGGACACCGGCACCAGGGAGGCAAACCACCATCCGGGTCTCCCGACTGCGTCCACAGAAACGCCTATCTGACCCCCTCACTATAGAGTCCCCTATTACTACTGCTCTCCTCTTCCTTTCCCTACCCTTCTGAGCAACAGGGCCGGACTCCTTGCCAGAGGCCCGGGCACCGTCGTTGCCCCCAGGTAGGCTGTCCCCCCCAACAGTACTTAAACAGGAGTACTTATTTCCAAGGGGTACAGCCACCGGGGTACTCCCTAGTCCCTGCCTCTGTTCCTTGCCCCCCTAACAGTGACCCACTTGTCTACCTCCCGTGGTCTAGGAGTGACCACCTCCCTGTAACTCCTATCTATAACCTCCTCACTCTCCCTGATCAGACGGAGGTCATCAATCTGCCGCTCCAGGTTCCTAATACGGTCCCTTAGGAGCCCCATCTCGTCACACCTGGCGCAGATGTGGATGTCTGGAAGACTATCAGACTCCCAGATTCCCCACATCTGACACCCAGAACAAAAAACTGCCCTGGCAGTCATACTCTCCAAACAAAGCCCCGCGCTCGGTTACTAAACCTACCGCCCGGCCGCTACTCCAACCGCTCCAACCGCCCACCCAAAAGAACTGAGTGATCTCCTGGGAGAGGCGAAAAACCGGATAAAAAACCCAGGCCAATTTGGGAAAAAATCCGGGAAATTCCTCTCCGACCCCAAGCTAGGCGATCGAAACTAGTCCGGGAGATCACACAGGTCTTACTCCTTACTATCCCCACACAATCCCCACACACTACTTCCCAAGCAACACAGCTTGGTGCTGCTTGCTACTGCTGCTGCTTGCTGCTGCTACTGCTGCTTGCTGCTGCTGCTACTGCTGATTGCTGCTGCTGCTGCTGCTACTGCTGATTGCTGCTCAAGCCTTCTTCCCATTTCCCCTGGAACCCGCACTAATCAAGATTTTATGCATCTCTGGCTTGAACATATCCATTGACTTTTCCTCCACAGACTTCCGTGGCAACTAATTCCACAGATTCACAACCCAATGTTCTTCATCTCTAACACTTCGTTGACGGTCTCGCCTGGTTTCCGCAGGGGAGTTCTACTTCTGCTGCCGCTGTTGTAGACCCATCTACACATTGGTTGACAAAATGCTCCTGAACACACCTGACAAACTCTACCCGATCCATGCCCTCTGCTCTGTGGCCTTCCCTGTCGAGATTCGGTCTGAATGATGCATTTGGAATACGGCAACCGAGTCCGCGCCGACCATCGATACACGTACATTCACATTATCTACAGACATTTAGGACAATTTACATTCATACTAAGCCAATTAACCTACAAACCGTACGTCTTTAGACTATGGGAGGAAATCAAAGATCTTGGAGAAAACCCAAGCAGGTCACGAGGAGAACGTACAAAGACAGATAGCACACGTAGTCGGGATCGAACCCGGGTCTCAGGCGCTACAAGCGCTGGAAGGCAGCAACCCTACACACTGCGCCACCGTGCCGTGCCACCGTGCCTGTGTGTGTGAGGTTGAGGCGTGGCGTGGTCCTTCAGTGGCAGTAGACAATAGGGTGCTTCTGGAACCCCATCAATTTTAGAAATGTTTGCATTAAACCTCTACCCATCATCAGTTTGTTCCATTTCTGAAATGGACCATTCGTACAAAATTTGGTTGAAATCTATTATTGTCTAGGGGGTCCATGAGCCAATCATAATTGTATCGCAAGCTTTCATTTTATACTAAACGCAGCTATATTTATGCAACGACTTACTGTGAAAAATAATAGCTGCTGTATAATCATTCTGCACATTTGCCCTATTTAAGATTACGTTGAATCATTCCACTGTTTATATCCCCAAAACTAATAATGAGGCAGCTATTTGATAGCTATTGACATAATTAAAGAACACCTGCCTTATGTTTTATTAAATACATTGGAGCGTATATATTATAAATTGGCTACCATTTCTATATTCTATCACCAATACCAGTCATGTTATTTTCACTGCCACTGTCTTCACTGCTACTGAATCTCTGTGAATTAGTTGAAGCTAAATCAGCCATCTCAGCATTTGCACGTGATTTCTTGCACTGCATTCTTCCAGCAAGTACCTTGTCACTAGATCCGAATGATACGGTACGATCTGTCTTCATTGATGGAAGAAATTGAAGATCTTCTTATTTTTGTATCAACTCCTCAGCATTTGGTGGCCATAATTGAAAGGTCTTATTAAGTTCAGCGTCCATTTGTTTGAGCTTAGCAAGAGTAGCTGCCGCTGTTCAGCGTGCAATTGGTATGGCCCTGATTTTTGCATTTTCATCTACCAGTTTGATCATCTTCTGACAAGCCTTGATCTCAGAAATCACTGGAATGTTTGCTATTCCATAAAGTGGAAGAACTTTGGATAGAACCATTTTTGCAGCTTCAGTTCTAGTTCTGGATTCGGAGACTCCCGTCTGAAGGTGATACATCAAACAGCGTAGTACTTGGCGACATGTTGGTAGACGTGAACCTGTGATTTCTGCATCTGAAGATGTAACTCCACTTCCAAGACCAAGGATTTCAGCTGTTCTACGTGTCACCTTGGCAGCAGATGTAGGTGTGCTAGATCGTTCTGATGGTGGTTGATGGTGGTTGACTTCCAGTTGATTGTTCATCCATTTTCAGCTGTGTAAAACTTTATTTCACAATAGGCAAATGAAAGAGGTCCTTCTGCAGTTGTACAGGGCCCTAGTGAGACCGCACCTGGAGTACTGTGTGCAGTTTTGGTCTCCAAATTTGAGGAAGGATATTCTTGCTATTGAGGGCGTGCAGCGTAGGTTTACTAGGTTAATTCCCGGAATGGCGGGACTATTATACATTGAAAGACTGGAGCGACTAGGCTTGTATACACTGGAATTTAGAAGGATGAGAGGAGATCTTATCGAAACGTATAAGATTATTAAGGGGTTGGACACGTTAGAGGCAGGAAACATGTTCCCAATGTTGGGGGAGTCCAGAACAAGGGGCCACAGTTTAAGAATAAGGGGTAGGCCATTTAGAACTGAGATGAGGAAAAACCTTTTCAGTCAGAGAGGTGTGAATCTGTGGAATTCTCTGCCTCAGAAGGCAGAGGAGGCCAATTCTCTGAATGCATTCAAGAGAGAGCTGGATAGAGCTCTTAAGGATAGCGGAGTCAGGGGTATGGGGAGAAGGCAGGAACGGGGTACTGATTGAGAATGATCAGCCATGATCACATTGAATGACGGTGCTGGCTCGAAGGGCCGAATGGCGTCCTCCCGCACCTATTGCCTATTGTCTACTGTCTATTGAAAGCGAGAAGGGTCACAAGATGCAAAAGCAGGGATGAAAATGATAAATAATCCCAATTCACTTCAACACAATAAAGCTTGCAGATAGTCCCAATCACTAAAATTAGACGAGGGAATTTCCACACTCATGCAATTAGATATTCCCCTTGTCAAGCTTTTGGAAATGTACTTTCCAGCATACTAAAAATAGACTTGACTTAATCTTTCACAGAATTGGAAGAGAAACCAAATATAATCAATTACCAATTTGAATGGGAAAGCACCAACTGTAAAACTACACGTATTTCTATGAAATTGACAAAAACTTGCAAAAACAAAATATATGGCAGCGTTATTGTGTTGAAGTGAATTGGGCACATATTTAAACTACAAAAAAGCTGCCTTATGTTATTTTAAACATATCTGAACAAAAAGGACTCACTGGAACATAGCACTAATATGTACAATAAACACTAAAGGCAGCTAATATATGTTACATTCATTAATGGATCCAAACTATCCTCATGGAATTGAAAGGAACAAAAAGCCTTGGCCGCCAGAACTCACCAAAGTCAGGGTTGTGACCAAGACCCCTTCAGTGCTGGTGCAGAAAAGCAGCTCCGTGCGTAGTTAAAACGCACAATTACAGTTTAGATTTATTTGAAGATATTCACTGGTCTCTGGGTGCGACTGTGACACCTGTCAACTAGAGGCTGTGATTTGCAGCCGCGCCCGAGCAGACGTATCAGGCCACACTGAACAAAGGTGGGGAAATCACCAGTGTTAACGTCGACCAGGTTAGCCATGTACCCCTGTCGCCGGCTTCGGGTACTTGTACCTGACATGCGCCTCCTTCGTTTTCTTGAACCAACATTCAACGTCTCTGGACACCCAGGGTTTGCCACTGTCAAACTTGACCTTCAGTCTAACATGAACACGTTGGCTCCACCTCACGTTTAAAAGATTCCCCCTTCGCCTTGTCCAGCCAACACCTTAAATGTTCCCACCCAATAACATCATTATTGACCTTGACCCAATTTAAAACTTCAAATTTTGGGCGAACCAATGCTTTTCCATAATTAGTGTAAAGCTCAAAAAAGTATGGAATCTGGTTCACAAATTCATAAATTCATAGGAGCAGAATTAGGTTGTTTGGCTCATCAAGTCCACTCCGCCATTCGGTCATGGCTGGTCCATCTCTCCCTCTCAACCCCATTCTCAAGCCTTCTCCCCATTGTCCCTGGAACCCGTACCAATCAAGAATCTATCCACCTCTGGCTTGGACTTGACTTCCGTGGCAACTAATTCCACAGATTCACCACCCAATGTTCTTCATCTCTAACATATCGTTGACGTGCTGGCCTGGTTTCAGCAGGGGAGTTTAACTTCTGCTGCCGCTCTTGTAGACCCATCTACACATTGGTTGAGAACAGGCTCCTGAACACACCTGACAAACTCTACCCGATCCACGCCCTCAGCTCTGTGGCCTTCACTGTCGAGATTCGGTTTGAATTATGCATTTGGAATACGCCAACCGAGTCGACGCCGCCCATCGATCCTCGCACATTAACATTATCCACACACACTTGGAACAATTTACATTTATACCAAGCCAATTTACATACAAACTGTACGTCTTTGGACTGTGGGACCAAATCGAAGATCTCGGGGAAAACCCACGCAGGTCACAAGGGGAACGTACAAAGTCCGGACAGACAGCACACGTAGTCGGGATCGAATCCGGATCTCCGGCGCTGCAAGCGCTGTAACGCAGCAACTCTACACGCTTCGCCACCAGGCCAACTTGCCACAGCGCCACCGTGCCTGTATGTGTGAGGTTGAAGTGCGGCGTGGTCCTTCAGCGCCAGTGGACAAACTATCTTCATGGAATTACAAGGGAAAAAGAGCCATGGCCGCTGGAACTCACCAAAGTCAGGATTGTGACAAAGACCCCCTTTCATTGCTGGTGCAAAAAAGCAGCTCCGTTCGTTGTTCAAACCCACAATTACAGTTCAGATTTATTTCTTTACACAAATTTTAGTCAACAGAACGAAGGGTGATGTGATCAGAGTCACCAACTCAGCTCTGAACTTGGTCTGCGCCACCGCGTAAACCACCGTGTTGGTGCAGGAGCTCAAAGACTGCAGCATGACTCCGGTTATCCCAATGATGTTGAAGTTGTTGGTGACATCTTTCTGGAAGAATACGGCATCGGTGATGCTGATGCTGATTTTATGCACCACATTCACCGCCCACAGCAGGATGAAGCTGCCCGAGATGGCGAGAAGTAAAACGATGGATTTCCTTCGGTTCTCCATCTCGGGGTCACTGTGACTCTCGCCATTCCCGCTGCCCCGGAGTTCCCTCCTGACTCTGCTGGCCCGGATGATGTGGCTGATGGTCAGAGCGTTGAGCAGCGCGATCAGCACAAACGGAACCAACGTGGTCAATGCTACCCGCAGCCAGTAATAAGCCACCCAGAGTGGCGATGTGTAGAAGGTGGATTTTATAACACAGAACATTGGTATACCGTCAATTACTTTTGCCGGTTCAAATATAAAGTAAAAACCAGCGTTCAGTGCAAGGCTGATCACACACATTGACGTTATAATCACAGTCGCGATTTTCTCGGTACAATATTCCGCTTTAAAATTCTGGAAACAAATGGCGATGAACCTATCGAGGATGAAGAGGACAGTTAACGACACAGAACAATCAAGGGCCACCACGCCCAGGTTGAAGATGAAACTGCAGATTGTAGTGAAGTCCAGGAATGACCCTGGGAAGTACATGCGCAGAATCCGTTCGACAGTGACGTTCACGATCAGGACCATGAGGTCGGCGAGTGCCATGGACAACAGGTAGCGGCTGATGCATTTGGAGAGTCCGCACCTTCCCCGGATCACAATCGCCACCGTCAGAATGTTCGCTGCAAGGAAGAAATGGAAACGTGAGAAACGTGGTCCCAGAGCTAGTGACTGGGACAGGTGAAGGAGAAAGCATCTGCCAATGATGGAAGTCTGTCGTGGGATCAGTATTCTCAAGGTTTCAATCGCACGAAAACGACGAGGATCTTTAAGTGCAATTGATTAATAATAATAATAATAATATGCCTTTATTGTCATTGTACGCAAGGTACCACGAAATTAGAAGTGCTACAGCTGATAACAGTGCGACAGTGCATATCTTTCAAAGACAATTGCACAGACATACGAACCAACACAACAAATACTAGTATCAATAAAAAAAACAATTAAAAAACCTAATAAATAATGAATGAGTTTTACACCTAAAATTCTAAAAAAAGTTTATTTTTAAAATGTGCGACGAAAATGAGAGTAATCAAGTCATGTGCTTCCATTCACTGTTCTTATGGCCCAGGGAAAGAAACTGCTTTTGAGTCGATTTGTTCTGGCCCTTAGGCTCCTGTAGCGCCTCCCAGAGGGCAGGAGAGCAAACAATTCGTGTCCTGGATGAGTGCTGTCCTTGATTATATTTCTGGCCCTGTTCAGGCAGCGCGAGCTGGTGATGTCCTTCAGAGAAGGTAGTGGACAGCCGATCATTTTCTCTGCTGTCTTGATGACCTTCTGGAGGGCCTTCTGGTCTGCAGCCGCGCAGCCAGCATATCACACAATGGTGCAGTAATAAAAACAATTATAGCTCTTGTCAGTAACGGTGGATACTGAACTATTGAACTATCGGAAACCCTCCTCAGAGTCACTGACATCCTACGTGAGGGGGGTGTCTCAGTCTGCTATTGCCGCGTACTCTTGACTCTATTGCAAACGTTATATGTAAGAACAGATACACACACACACATGGAAATATATATACGTTTCTTTAGATAGACACACGCGCGCACGCACACACACACACGCACACACGCGCACACACGCACACACACACACACACACACACACACACGCACGCACGCACACACACACACACACACACACACATACACATATATATATAAAGGCATATCCATCTATAAATGTACTGATCGACACCAAATGCTGGAGTAAATCAACGGGACAGGCAGCATCTCTGGAGAGAAGGAACGGGTGACGTTTCGGGTCAACACCCTTCCTCAGACCGAATATACTGAAATTTCCTGAATTGTATATATATATTTATATATATATATGTTTCTATACAGTTTTGTCCGTTTATCATATTGTTCACATACTATATGTGCGTGTGCGTTCGTGTGCGTGCGTGTGTGTGTATGAATATATACTGATTTTTTACGTTTATTGTGTTGTTTACAGACTACGCTGTTTACACATTATGTTGTGCTGCTGCGAGTAAGAGTTTCACTGTACACTTTGGGATATATGACAATAGAATACTACTGTCTCTTGACTCATGACACGTATCCGCCCTGTGAGATAACGCGGCCAACCACTCGCTACAAGGGCAACGCGGCGCGGGCGATGGGTGCCGGCAACACCCAACTTCATGATTTAATACATAAAAATAAAATACCATGGCAGCTCATCTTGAGTTACAACAAATCTCTTTATTCGCTTCCCCTCCCCTTGTTCCACCACCACCACTTCACTTAGATGCTCTGATACTCTATGTCCTCAAGTATCCCGTTTTATAGAAACATAGAAACATACAAAATCTGTGCAGGAGGAGGTAGTTTGGCCCTTCGAGCCAGCACCGCCATTCATTGTGTTCATGGTTGATCATCCACAATCAGTAACCTGTGCCTGCCTTCTCCCCATATCCCTTGATTCCACTAGCTCCTAGAGCTCTTTGTAACTCTCCCTTAAATTCATCCAGTGAATTGGCTGGTTTCCATTCTCCAGAAAGGCATTTGATGCCTGGGTGATTATAGCGGTAGAGAAACTATTTGAATCGGAGAGAGAAGGCAATACGCCGGCGGGTAAATAGACACACCAGGAAACAACACGGGCGTTTGGAAGAATACGTCGAGCGTGGTTAACGCCGCCGTGTACACTATGTGTGGACACTTTCTCCAACACACAATATATTGTCCATCACTCGCTGGCCAAATAGACAAGAGGGCAGACAGACACATTTCAGACAACAGTGACAAGGGTTGGTGTGAGATCTGAGATACGTCGGGCGAGAATGTGAACACGTTTCTACTCCTCACAGATGCAGATCTTTAAAGGCCGAGATAGATAGATTCTCGAGTAGTACAGATGTCGGTGGTTTTGGGGACAAGGCAGGAGAATGGGGTTAGGAGGTTGAGATAGATCAGCCACGATTGAATGGCGGAATAGACTTGAGCCAAATGGCCTAATTCTACTCCTATCGCTGATGAACTTGTGAATTTATGAACCAGTTTCCACAATTCATTTAGCTTTAAATTAATTTTGGAAAAGCATAGGTTCGCCCAAAGTTTAAAGTTCCAAATTGGGTCAAGGTCAATATTGATATTATTGGTTGTCAACATTGAAGGTACATGTTTGATAGTGCGGCAGCTTCACGGTCAGTGAATTACCGTTCACAGATTTTTTACTTTACTGTAGTTCAGGTTAATTTACTTTAGTTTAGTTTAGAGATACAACGCAGAAACTGTTGACTTCGGCCCACGGAGTCCGCTCCAATCACGGACATTTTACATTCACGCCAAGCTAATTAATCTACAAACCTGCACGTCTTTGGAGCGTGGGAGGAAACCGAAGTTCCCGGAGAAAACCCACGAAGGTCACGGGCAAAACATACAAACTCCGTTCTGACAGCCCCCGTAGTCAGGATCGAACCCGGGTCTCTGGCGCTGTGAGGCAGCAACTCTGCCGCTGCGTCACCGAGTGGTCCTTTTTGTGCCGATTTTGTTGGAATTTTCAGCGATTGTTTTCTATCACAGAGTTCAGATTTTCAGACCATCAGTGTAGGAGGTGAAGTCTCAGTTTCCCTTCCATGGTTTCCAATTCACCGCATCGCTAACCCAGCCGTTTAATCAAATCTTCACCAACAATCACCGCGATAACACCTGCAGGTAACCCAAAGTCACCAAACAGAGTCTTGATTAGTTAGCGTGTCTCCCTCCTAACCCCATTCTACAGCCTTCTCCCCATAACCCCTGACGCCCATACCAATCAAGAATCTATATCTGCTTTAAAAATATCCATTGACTAGCCCTCCACAGCCGTCTGTGGCAAAGAATTCCACAGATTCACCACCCTCTGAAGAAAGAAGCTCCTTCTTATCCCCTTCCTAAAGGAAAGTCTGAGGATATGACTTCCAGTCACCGACTCTCCCGCTAGTGGAAACATCCTCGGCACATCCACTCTATCCAGGCCTTTCACTGCTCGGATGCAGATACAGATTGACTCCCGCCTCTGTGTGAGCCGCTTCCTCGCCAGGCCCAGAGCAGGAGCCAACGACAGCAGGGAGATATCCATTATTTTGTCCTCACGAAGCGAAATCTGAGAGTCCCCATCACAGTTTAAGAATAATGGGTAGGCCATCTAGGACTGAGATGAGGAAAACAACCAGGGACGTGTGAATCTGTGGAATTCTCTACCACCGGAGGCCAACTCACTGGATGTTTTCAAGAGAGAGTTAGATAGAGCTCTTCGGGTTAAACGAATCAGGGGATCTTGAGTAAAAAGCAGAAACGCTGTACTGATTTTAGATGATCAGCCAAGTTTCGATGTTTCTACGTTTCTATCCCCCAATACACTTAAACTCCGATTAGAGAGTCTGAAATTCTTGACTGCTCTAAGGGTAGAGGAACCTTAAGTGTGTTGAGAATTTTGCACTGAGTTTGAACACACCGACGCCCATAATGACGGCCATTGAGAACAACCCTGTCAAAACAAACCGCGAATGAACTCGGGTGGTGACATTTGGAAACATTGACAAGCGATAAGAAGGACTTACCTGGAACGCCAAACGCCACGAGAATTGGAAAGTAAATCGATCTAATTTCGTCCAGGATTAATCGACCCATCTTCGTGAACGATTGGGTGCGGTAGAAACACTGTCTGATCAAGAGGCTTCAATCCAATCCCTTATTTGTACCCCAGGAAAATCTCCAGTGGGATAATCAAGTTGCCCAATGACTAGCATTAGTTATGGTACTTTAAACAAACAGATGAAGCAATAATTCAGTTCAGTCTGAAGAAAGGTCTCCAACCTAATCGTCATACATCCCTTCTCTCCAGAGATGCTGCCTGTCCCGTTGAGTTAATCCAGCATTTTGTGCCTATCTTCGGTTTAAACCAATACCTGCATTTCCTTCCTACACAATAATTTTGTTTAGATTAGACAATAGACAATAGACAATAGACAATAGGTGCAGGAGTAGGCCATTCAGCCCTTCGAGCCAGCACCGCCATTCAATGCGATCATGGCTGATCACTCTCAATCAGTACCCCGTTCCTGCCTTCTCCCCATACCCCCTCACTCCGCTATCCTTAAGAGCTCTATCCAACTCTCTCTTGAAAGCATCCAACGAACTGGCCTCCACTGCCTTCTGAGGCAGAGAATTCCACACCTTCACCACTCGCTGACTGAAAAAGTTCTTCCTCATCTCCGTTCTAAATGGCCTACCCCTTATTCTTAAACTGTGGCCCCTTGTTCTGGACTCCCCCAACATTGGGAACATGTTTATTGCCTCTAATGTGTCCAATCCCCTAATTATCGTATATGTTTCAATAAGATCCCCCCTCATCCTTCTAAATTCCAGTGTATACAAGCCCAATCGCTCCAGCCTTTCAACATACGACAGTCCCGCCATTCCGGGAATTAACCTAGTGAACCTACGCTGCACGCCCTCCATAGCAAGAATATCCTTCCTCAAATTTGGAGACCAAAACTGCACACAGTACTCCAGGTGCGGTCTCACCAGGGCCCGGTACAACTGTAGAAGGACCTCTTTGCTCCTATACTCAACTCCTCTTGTTACAAAGACCAACATTCCATTGGCTTTCTTCACTGCCTGCTGTACCTGCATGCTTCCTTTCATTGACTGATGCACTAGGACACCCAGATCTCGTTGAACTCCCCCTCCTCCTAACTTGGCACCATTCAGATAATAATCTGCCTTTCTATTCTTACTTCCAAAGTGAATAACCTCACACTTATCTACATTAAACTGCATCGGCCATGTATCCGCCCACTCACACAACCTGTCCAAGTCACCCTGCAGCCTTATTGCATCTTCCTCACAATTCACACTACCCCCCAGCTTAGTATCATCTGCAAATTTGCTAATGGTACTTTTAATCCCTTCTTCTAAGTCAGATTAGTTTAGAGGAAACAGGCCCTTCGGCCCACCGAGTCCGATCCGACCAGCGAGATACCCTGCTCATTAAGAATGTCCTACACACAATAGGGACAATTTCCACATACACCAAGCCAATTTATCAACGTAACTGTACGTCTTTGGAGTGTGGAATCTCGGGGAAAACCCACGCGGTCACGGGGAGAACGTACAAACTCCGTACAGACAGCACCCGGGGGCTTTGATGGTTTGACTGCCTCGACCGCGGAAGAACAATTGCCTTCCATCACAGTGAGGAATGTGGAATCCGCTGTGATGGATGTTTATGTTACATTTTATTTTATGTGGGTGTGTGGCTTGTTGTTAGTATGGCTGTATGATAACTCAAATTCAACTGTACCTTATCTGTTACATGTGACAATAAAATGACCTTGAAACCTTGAACCTTGAAACTTTCTCTTTCCTTTTCTCGACCCTTTCTCTTTGATGTACTCTTCCCTTCGTTCCTCTTCGCGCTCACGCTTTTTTTTCCCCTTTTGAATCGGCTTCATTTCCCCCAGGCAGCGACGTTGTATTTGAGCTTAATCTGTACTTTTCTCTCCCAATTTCCTCGCCATTTCCCGTTTTATTTTGCTGTTTTTAGACTCAATAACTCTCCCTGCCTACCCCACGCTTTATTTGCCACCCACTCCCCCCAAAGGTCACTCTTTCCTTTGCGGTGTATTCTCCATTTTCCTTCTCTTTCCTGCAATGTTCTCTCTCCCTCTCTCCCTTCCCACTTTTGCCTTTCACACCCTCCCCTCCCATCCCTCTCCCTGCCCCGTCCCCGTTTCTCATGTCGCCCTGCCAGTCTCCTGTCTCCCCCGCTCTTTTTCTACCCCCACCCCACCCCCTCTCTCTGTTCCCAGCGTCGTCAAGTGTGTGGTCACGCACCATTGTCTCCGTAATAAAGACATGGCCAACTTTCTGAACAGGAAGAGGGGTTAGAAATTGGAGGTGCACGGAGATTTAGATGGCCAGGATTCCCAATGGGTTAATTTGCAGGTGGAATCGGTGGTAAGGACGCGAAATGCAATGCGAGCATCCATTTCTTGGGGATTAAAATGTATAAGATAGGATGCAATTCTGCGGCGTTTTAAGGCGCTGGTGAGGCCACATTTGAAATTTGGCGAGCTGTTGTAGGCCCCATATCTGAGGGCGGATTCTGGGAAAGTCCAGAGGATGGTTACGAGACTAATCCCTGGGATGATTGGTTTAACATAAAAGGAGAGTTTCATGGCCTTGGGCTTTTACTCGCTGGAGTTTAGAAGGATCTGATTGTATACATATATATCAGAAATCTACCGGAGAATGAAAGGCCAAGAGAAAGTAGACGTGGAAAGGATGGTTTCCAGTCGTTGGAGATTCGAGATCCAGAAGGCATTGCCTCATAATAGAAGGAGGTTCCTTTGTCATGGAGATGAGGAAGAATTTCTTTAGCCAGAGAGTGGTGAATCCATTGCCACAGACGGCTATGTCCAAGAGGGAGGCTAAGAGGGTGGCCTAGTGCATCGGTCACTGAAAGGAAGCATGCAGGTACAGCAGGCAGTGAAGAAAGCCAATGGAATGTTGGCCTGCATAACAAGAGGAGTTGAGTATAGGAGCAAAGAGGTCCTTCTGCAGTTGTACAGGGCCCTAGTGAGACCGCACCTGGAGTACTGTGTGCAATTTTGGTCTCCAAATTTGAGGAAAGATATTCTTGCTATTTAGGGCGTGCAGCTTAGGTTTACTAGGTTAATTCCCGGAATGGCGGGACTGTCGTATGTTGAAAGACTGGAGCAACTAGGCTTGTATACACTGGAATTTAGAAGGATCTTATCGAAACGTATAAGGTTATTAAGGGGTTGGGCACGTTAGTGGCAGGAAACATGTTCCCAATGCTAGGGGAGTCCAGAACAACACAGTTTAAGAATTAGGGGTAGGCCATTTAGAACGGAGATGAGAAAAACTTTTTCAGTCAGAGATTTGTGAATCTGTGGAATTCACTGCCTCAGAAGGCAGTGGAGGCCAATTCTCTGAATGCATTCAAGAGAGAGCTAGAAAGAGCTCTTAAGGATAGCGGAGTCAAGGGGTATGGGGAGAAGGTAGGAACGGGGTACTGATTAAGAATGATCAGCCGAGTGGCCACCTCCTGCACCTATTGTCTATTGTCTATTGTCTATTTCTAAAGCAGAGCTTGATGTGTTTTGATGAATAAGGGCGTGAAAGATTATAAGAAGTCAGGAGAATGGGGCAGAGAGGGACAAATAGATCAGCTATGATCGAATATCAAATAATTGAGTTTAGAAGATTGAGGGGGGACCTCATTGAAATTTACAGAACAATGAAAGGCATAGATAGAGTGGATGTGGAAAGGATGTTTCCACTGGTGGGAAAGTCGAGGACAGGTCATAGCCTCAAAATTAAAGGGCGCTCTTTTAGAAAGGAGGTGAGGAGGAACTTCTTTAGTCAATGGGTAGTTCATCTGTGGACCTCATAGCCACGGAGGGCTGTGGAGGCCAAGTCAGTGGACATTTTTAAGGCAGAGATAGACAAATTCTTGATTAGAACGGGTGTCAAGGGTTATGGGGAGAAGGCAGGAAAATTGGATTGGGAGGCAGAGATCAGCCATGATTGAAACTCGGAGTGGACCCGATGGTCCGAATGGCCTAATTATACTCCTGCGACCTGTGAACTTGTGAATGGGAATGTAGACTCGATGGCCCGAATGGCCTAATCCTGCTGCTACGTGTTACGGTCTTGTGGTCTAACCCTATCGGCTTTGATAGGCAATATGGACATTCTTGGCTGAATGTTAAATTCCCGAGATATTCCGAGCGCAACACAGTGCACGTTTTAGTCTTCCCTTTCATTTAGATCTGATGGGTTTAGAAGGTCGATCGCTCGGAGGGGCAACATGCAGTCCAAATTGACAAAGTAAATTTACTTCAAACCAAATATTGTGCCGAGATTGAGTCTTTAGCAATATTCTTTTATTTCCCCCGTTGCTTAAGGAGTTGGACAGGCTAGATGCAGGAAGATTGTTCCCGATGTTGGGGAAGTCCAGAACAAGGGGTCACAGTTGAAGGATAAGGGGGAAGTATTTTAGGACCGAGATGAGAACGTTTTTTTTCACATAGAAAGTGGTGAATCTGTGGAATTCTCTGCCACGGAAGGTAGTTGAGGCCAGTTCGTTGGCTATATTTAAGAGGGAGTTGGATGTGGCCCTTGTGGCTAAAGGGATCAGGGGGTATGGAGAGAAGGCAGGTACCGGATATTGAGTTGGATGATCAGCCATGATCATATTGAATGGCGGTGCAGGCTCGAAGGGCCGAACGGCCTACTCCTGCACCTATTTTCTATGTTCTATGTTTCTATGCTGGTCAAAATTCTATATTTGTGCAACAAAACAACCCACTCGACGAACGGACACCGCATTTGGGGAGGGGGGAGGGTGATATCGACATTTCGGGTGTGTCTCTACCTCACGGCTAGTTCGTTATCACTAATTTTGTTTAGGTTAGTTTACAGATTAACGCGGAAACAGGCCCTGCGGCCCACCGAGTCCGCACCGACCAGCAATCCCTGCACAATAACACTATCCTACACACACTCGGTATAATTTACACATATACCAACCAAATTAACCTGCAAACCTCCAAGTCTCTGGAGTGCGGGAGGAACCCGAAGATCTCGGCAAAGAAATCCACGCAGGTCTCGGGGAGAACGTACAAACTCCGGGCAGGCAGACCCGTAGTCAGGATCGAACCCGGGTCCCTGGCGCAGCAAGGCAGCTACTCTCCCGCCACGCCACCGTACCCCCCTAATCTGGGCGGTACATTTGAATAGGTCTTTTACCAAATGAACCCGACGTTGGATCAATACGATTCTTTGGCTGCTAACCTATTCACCTCGTCTGAAGAAGGGTCTCGACCCGAAACGTCACCCATCCCTTCTCTCCAGAGATGCTGCCTGTCCCGCTGAGTTACTCCAGCTTTTTGTGTCTACCCTCGATTTAAATCAGCATCTGCAGTTCTTTCCGGCACATGTATTGATCTTATTCTACCTCGAGGGAGAAGTCACGCATGTGTGAAATGTCTTACCAGTTCTTAATCCTTAATTACTGCAGCAACAAAAAAGACTAACTGTTCTCCACTTTACCAATTCATGTATAATTGTAAATCTGGTACAATAAAAGTTAGTAACTGTCTCTCTCGTCGAAGCACACAATTGGAATAGTTTCGTTTGTTTATGGTCCCGTGTACGCAGGTACAGTGAAAAGCTTTTGTTGCGCGCTAACCAGTCAGCGGAAAGACAATACATGATTACAATCGAGCCGTCCACAATGTGCAGACACACGGAAAGGGAATAACGTTCACTGCAAGGTTAAGCCAGTATAGACCGATCAAGGATAGTCCGAGGGTCACCAACGAGGCAGATAGTAGTTCAGCACTGCTCTCTGGTTGTGGTAGGATGATTCAGTTAGGAAGAAACTATCACTGAAACTGGAAGTGTGTTTTTCATATTTCTGTACCTTTTGCCCGATGGCAGAGGGAGGAGATGGGAGGAGAGGGGAGAGGGGAAGAGAGGGGAGAGAGGAGGATAGGGGAGGGGGGACGCCCTATACTCTAATGGGCAATTTGGAGAGTCCAATTATCCCACAAAATATTTAGGTTGAGGAAGGAAACGCACGCGGTCACATGGAGATCAGCTTATCCTGCCATCGTGTTTGGCACGAACATTGGGGCAAAAACATTGAGCTCCGGCGCCAAGTTCTAAGCTCTAAGTTCTAAGTACAGGACATGGGGTTAATTATCACAACGTTTGAGAAACATTTAGACAGGTGCATGGATAGGACAGGTTTGGAGGAATATGGGCCAAATGCAGGCAGGTGGGACTAGTGTAGATGGACCGTGTTAGCCACTGTGAGCAAGCTTGGCTGAAGGGAACCCCTCAGGTTCCTCTTAAATCTTTCTCCCTCACCGCGACCCCCACGCACAGAGCAGCGAAGGGGGCTGTGAGCAGGGCGCTCATCTGCGCTCTAAACTTGCTCTGGGTGAGCGCGTAA
Organism: Rhinoraja longicauda; assembly: GCF_053455715.1. NCBI lineage: Eukaryota > Metazoa > Chordata > Chondrichthyes > Rajiformes > Arhynchobatidae > Rhinoraja > Rhinoraja longicauda. The sequence continues at coordinate 20,254,267 of NC_135971.1, read as the reverse complement.
ACACAGGTGTTTGTGCAGGAACCGAGGCACTTCAGCAGCATCGCCACCTGTACGGCCGCGTACAGCGAGCGGGGGCCGCGGAACATCACCGTCCCGCTCAGCCCGACCCAGGCGTGGATCACCAGGATGGGAACTGCCAGAACCACGAAGCTCCCGGAGACGGCGAAGAGCAGGGCGACCGACGCCCTCCGGCTCCTGACCTCTGGGTCTTCGCCCCCCTCCCCCCGCCGAGGGCCCTTCAGGGCCAGCCGGGCCTTGCTGGTCCCCAGGATGTGCCTGGCGGTAAGCGAATTCAGCAGCAGCAGGGCGGGTATGGGGAGGAAGGTGTTGAGTAGGTTGGAGACCCAGCGATGGGCGGACCACAGCGGGGATTCCAGGTCACCCGGCACAGGGCAGCAACCGTAGTCGGCGTTGTTCACGGTGTAACAGGGCCGGTAGCGGAGAGGCAAGGGCGCGTTGGTCAACACGCTGACCATTCCTACCGCCGCCAGCACCATGGCCGCCGTTCTCTCGGTGCAATACGTGCGCCTCAGCTTCTGGCAACAGATAGCCACGAAACGGTCACACGTGAAGGATACGGTGAACCAGGTGCTGAGCTGGAAACTGAAGCCTTGCAGGTAGGCACTGAGCCGGCACACGGGCGTGTAGCGGAGCGGAGACCCGGGGAAGTGGTACCTGAAAGGACACGAAACGCCGGAGTGACTCAGCGGGTCAGGCAGCGTCTCTGGGGGGAGAAATAGACACAAAACGCCGGAGTGACTCTGCGGGTCAGGCAGCGTCTCTGGGGGGAGAAATATACACAAAACGCCGGAGTAACGCAGCGGGACAGGCAGCATCTAGAAAAAAGATAGACACAAAACGCTGGAGTAACGCAGCGGGTCAGGCAGCGTCTCTGGGGGGAGAAATAGACACAAAACGCTGGAGTAACCAAGCGGGTCAGAACGGTGGCGCAGCGGTAGAGTTGCCGCATCAAAGCGCCAGATACCCGGGTTCGATCCTGACCACGGCTGCTCTCTGTGCGGAGATTGTCCGTTCTCCCCGTGACTGCGTTGGTTTTCCCCGGGTGCTCCGGTTTCCTTCCACATTTGTAAACATACAAAAGGGGGGGAGGGGATTTCACAGAAGCCAATTAACCAACGAACCTGCACGTCTTTGGAGTGTGGGAGGAAACCGGAGCACCCGGAGAAAACCCACGCAAGTCACGGGGAGAACGTACAAACTCCACACAGGCACACCGAGGTCAGAATCGAACCCAGTTCTACAGTGCTGTGCGGGATACAGCAGAGGGGAGGCGTGGGAAGAGATGGGGATGGTCTGGGGGAGAATGGAGTGGGCTTTGGAGGAGGTTAGTGTAAGGTCACCTAAAATTGGAGACTTCAATATTCATACCGTTGGGTTGATGAGATGCTGTTCCTCCAGTTTGCGCTGGGCCTCACTCTGGCATTGGAGGAGGCCCAGAACAGAAAGGCCAGTGTGGGAAAGGGAAGTGGGGTTAAAATGGTTAACAACCGGGAGATCCGGCAGGCCTTGGCGAACCGAGCGCAAGTGTTCGTCGAAATAGTCGCCCAGTCTACGCTTTGTCTTGCCGGTGTACAGGAGGCCACATCGGGAACCGGTATATCTCCCGTTTGCCAAACACTTCAACTCCCCCTCCCATTCCCACACTGACCTTTCTGGCCTGGGCCTCCTCCACCGTGAGAGTGAGGCCCAGCGCAAATTGGAGGAACAGCACCTCATATTTCGTTTGGGCAGCTTACACCCCAGCTTGACTTCTCTAACTTCAAGTAACCCTTGCATTCGCTCTCTCTCCATCCCATCCCTTTCCCAGTTCTCCGACCGGTCTGACTGCCCCCTTGACTAAATTTTATCTCTGTTTGCTTCGTTGTCACCTTCCCCGAGCTAACAATGGTCTATACTACTTTTCCCTTGATCAGAACACCACATGATATGCTTCTTCCCTGTGGCTATCCAACTGAGCAACTCCTCCCCCTTCTGTCATGGGGTAGACTGACTCCACTCCCTCCACCCCCCCCCCCCACCCCACTCTCCCCCCCCCCCCAATCTTTGCACATCCCCAATCCTTTCCACTCATCACTTTGACAGTTAACAGATTGATTAGTAGGACCAGATGTTACAATCCTAATAATCAATCTGTCAACTGTCATAAAGCACAAGATGTTTCATGTATCTTGTGCTATATGACAGTTGTTTCATGTATCTTGTGCTTTGTGACAGTTGACAGATACATTTCCCTCATGGGATAAATAAAGTTCTATCGTATCGTATCATATCGTGGCAGCGTCCCCTTTTACAGCTGACCCTTTCATATCTCTGTATCTCCCTCTCCCCTGAGCCTCAGGATGAGGAAGGGTCTCGACCCGAAACGTCACCCACTCCTTCCATCCGCAGATGCTGCCTGTCCCGCTGAGTTACTCCAGAATTTCATGTCTGTCCTCGGAATAAACCAGCATCTGCAGTTTCTTCCTACACGTGCAGTAGATGAGGTTGAAGCGGGTATCCAGTAGGTACCTGAGTATCTGGCTGACTATGACGTTGAAGACCAAAACCATGAGATCACCTATCGCCATGGCCATCATGTAGCAGGTGATGTCTTTGGAGAGACCGCACTTTCCCCGAAACAGGATCACCAAGGACATCAAGTTAGCTGCAAGGAAACACAAAAGTGTGAGAAGTAAGAGGGAAATGGGATGGAGGCGCAACGAACTGCATCTGTAATTCCTTGTAATCCATTGAACCAGAATTTTAGCAGTCCTGAACTACTATCCACCTCATTGGTGACCCTCGGACTATTTTTGATCGGACCTTGCTGGCTTTACAATACACTAAACGCTATTCCCTTATCAGGTATCTGTGCACTGTAAATGGCTCGATTGTAATCACGTTTTGCCTTTCCGCTGACTGTACTTTTCACTGTACCTCGGTACACGTAACTATGAACTAAACGGAACTGAACTGAATACGACAATGAAAGGCCCAGACAGAGTGAATGTGGGGAGGATGTTTCCACGGGTGTGAGAGTCTTGGACCAGAGGGCACAGCCTCAGAATTCCGGACGTTCCTTTGGAAAGATGGGGAGGAATCTCTTCAGTCAGAGGGCGGTGAATCTGTGGAATTCAATAGACAATAGACAATAGACAATAGGTGCAGGAGTAGGCCATTCAACCCTTCGAGCCAGCACCGCCATTCAATGCGATCATGGCTGATCGCTCTCAATCAGTATCTCGTTCCTGCCTTCTCCCCATACCCCCTCACTCCGCTATCCTTAAGAGCTCTATCCAGCTCTCTCTTGAAAGCATCCAACGAACTGGCCTCCACTGCCTTCTGAGGCAGAGAATTCCACACCTTCACCACTCTCTGATTGAAAAAGTTCTTCCTCATCTCCGTTCTAAATTGTCTACCCCTTATTCTTAAACTGTGGCCCCTTGTTCTGGACTCCTCCAACATTGGGAACATGTTTCCTGCCTCTATTGTGTCCAATCCCCTAATTATCTTATATGTTTCGATAAGATCCCCCCTCATCCTTCTAAATTCCATTGTATACAAGCATAATTGCTCCAGGCTTTCAACATACGACAGTCCCGCCATTCCGGGAATTAACCTAGTGAACCTACGCTGCGCGCCCTCAATAGCAAGAATATCCTTCCTCAAATTTGGAGACCAAAACTGCGCACAGTACTCCAGGTGCGGTCTCACCAGGGCCCGGTACAACTGCAGAAGGACCTCTTTGCTCCTATACTCAACTCCTCTTGTTATGAAGGCCAACATTCCATTGGCTTTCTTCACTGCCTGCTGTACCTGCATGCTTCCTTTCAGTGACTGATGCACCAGGACACCCAGATCTCGTTGAACATCCCCTCTTCCTAACTCGACACCATTCAGATAATAATCTGCCTTTCTATTCTTACTTCCAAAGTGAATAACCTCACACTTATCTACATTAAACTGTATCTGCCATGTATCCGCCCACTCACACAACCTGTCCAAGTCACACCTCGTATAATAGAGGGGGGTAATGTTGCTAATCTATTTATTGACAACATTAAAGGGAAGGTCTATTTCTCTATCTTTCTTATTTCTTTTCTGTTTTTATACCTGGACTATGGAGGGGAGCACACTGAAATACGGCAGAAGGTAAATACCGGAAGGGGTATCAAGGTAAGGAAAAATGAAAAAAAAAGGAAAAGTGAAAAAAAAAAATGAAAAAAAAGGAATGAATTGGATAACACATTAAAAGTTTTAAGCTATAATGTGAATGGGTTAAATGGACCGATAAAAAGGAAGAGAATTTTAACACAGATGAAAAAATTGGAAGTAGATATAGCTTTCTTGCAAGAAACACATCTAATGGAAAAAGAGCATCGAAAGTTAAAGAGAGATTGGGTAGGAAGTATGGTCGCATCTTCTTTTAACTCAAAAGCAAGAGGGGTTGCTATCCTATTTAAGAAAACGCTACCAATTAAGATACAAAATATTGTAAGTGACTCAGTAGGTAGATTTGTAATGGTACATTGTCAAATTTTCTCAGAATTGTGGACCTGAATGAATATATATGCACCAAATATAGATGATGAGAAGTTTCTGCATGGTACCTTTTTAAATCTGGCGGAAGCACATGAAAATATATTGATAGGGGGAGATTTCAATTTTTGTTTAGATCCAGTAATGGATAGATCATCAAGGACAACGACAAGGACAAGAGCAGCGAAGACAACCTTGAATTTAATGGAAATTTTAAATTTAATAGATGTTTGGAGGAAAAGCCATCCCAGGGAAAGAGACTACTCCTTCTATTCCAATAGACGTGATACATATTCTAGAATAGATCTATTTTTGATTTCAGCTCAATTAAGGGGTAGAATAATACAAATAGATTACAAGGCTAGATTGTTATCGGATCACTCACCATTATTAATGAAAATTACGATGCCAGATAAAGAACAGTCAGTCTATAGATGGAGACTCAACTCTTTACTATTGAAAAGGCAAGACTTTTGTGATTTTATTCGAGGACAAATTGAATTATTTTTGGAAACAAATTTAAATTCAGTTGATGATAAATTTATTGTATGGGATGCAATGAAGGCTTATTTGAGAGGCCAAATTATAAGCTACTCATCTAAGATAAAGAAAGACTATAGGAAGGAATCTGAAAGATTAGAAAAAGAAATCACTGTATTAGAAAAAGACTTACAGAAAACTTCTTCAGATACGAAAAAAACACAACTTGCAAATAAAAAATTTCAATAAAATACTTTACATACTTACAGAACAGAAAAACTAATATTACGTACTAACCAAAGATATTATGAATTAGGAGAAAGAGCGCACAAGGTATTGGCATGGCAACTGAAAGAAGAACAAATATCAAGAACAATAAATTCAATTAGAACAGATCAAAACATTATTACTTATAAACCTAGAGAAATGAATGAGATATTTAAGCAATTCCACACTAATCTGTACCATTCTGAATCTGAAAAGGATGAAATTAAGATAAATAATTTTTTATCCAAGATACAATTACCAACAATCTCTAATGAGGAGCAGATGGGACTAAATGCCTCCTTTACTTTGAGAGAGGTGGAGGAAGTATTATATTCTTTACCAAGTAATAAATCTCCAGGGGAAGATGGTTTCCCGCCTGAGTTCTATAAAAAATTTAAAGATTTGTTGTTACCAGTATTTATGGAAGTGATACATCAAGCGGAAAAAACCTACATTACCAGAATCCTACTCACTGGCAATTATAACCGTAATTTTTAAAAAAGGGAAAGACCCTTTAAATGCATGTTCTTATAGACCAATATCATTGTTGAATGCAGATTATAAAATAGTTGCTAAACTTTTGGCAAGGAGATTGGCAGAATATTTACCGAAGCTGGTTAAAGAGGACCGAACTGGATTTGTCAGAAAAAGGAAAATATCTGATAATGTAGCAAGATTTATAAGTATTTTACATTTAGCGCAGAAAAGAAAGGAATTGAGCGTAGCAGTTGCTTTAGATGCTGAAAAGGCGTTTGACAGGTTAGAATGGAATTTTTTATTTAAAGTATTAGAGAAGTACGGATTAGGAAATGGTTTCATTAACTGGGTAAAAGCTCTTTATAAACAACCTAAAGCCAAAGTGGTGACAAATGGCCAATCTTCTCAATCATTTAATTTGGAAAGATCTAGTAGACAGGGATGTCCCTTGTCACCGGCTTTATTTGTATTGGCCATTGAACCTCTGGCAGAGCTAATAAGATCAGATTTAGACATTGAAGGATTTAAAGTGAATCAGGAAAATCACAAAATTACTTTATTTGCAGATGATGTTTTACTTTGTCTTACTAGACCATTGGAATCCTTAAGAAAATTATATTTCAGACTGGAAGAATATGGGAAAGTATCAGGATATAAAATTAATAAAGATAAAACTGAAATAATGCCTCTTTCTGAAGGTAATTATGATCAATGTAAAAGAGAAAGTCAATTTAAATGGCAAAAAGAAGGCATGAAGTACTTAGGGGTTAAAGTAGATAAGAAGTTAAATAATCTGTATAAACTAAATTATAAACCACTAAATAAAAAAATTGAGGAGGACTTGAAGAAATGGATGAATCTTCCAATTATATTGCTAGGGAGAGTGAACTGTATTAAGATGAATATTTTTCCGAGGTTACAGTATTTATTTCAAACACTGCCTATCCCTTTACCAAATAATTTTTTTCAAGAATTGAATAAAATTGCGAGAAATTTTCTTTGGAAAGGTAAAATGCCAAGAGTGTCTATGGAAAAATTAACATGGAAATTTGAATTAGGTGGACTGCAATTACCAAATTTTAAAAATTACTATCTGGCAGCACAAATGAGTTTTATTTCATCCTTTTATCAAGAGGGTGGAAAAACAGCATGGGTTAAAATTGAAATGGATAAAATAAAAGAACTATGCCCAGAAGAATTTATCTATAAATGGGAAGCGAAGCTATTAGTTAAGGATCAAGAATCACCTTTGCTAAGACGTTGGGCCCGTCCCCACACCCCCCATTTTCTCATCCCCCAGCCCCACACTCTTAGCATCTGTTAATGGCCCTGGGGGGGGGGGGGGCGGGGGAGCGGATGAGTGAAAGGTCCGGGGGGGGGGGGGGTGCAGGGGAGCGCATTAGTGAAAGGTCCTGGGTTGGGGGGATAGCGGGGAGATGGTCTCCCGGGTGTGTGAGAGAGGAGAGAAGCAAGGGGAGAGAGGAGAGGTGAGCCCATACGCACAGACGCACAGCAGCGCCACGCTGAAAGCCTTCAATAAATCAGCAGGAGGGGGGTTGCGCGAGTTTTTTGACGTCACACGCTGAAGGCAATTGAAAAAACGGCTGGATTTTTTTAATTTTTACTAAAACCTCTGTAACTTAAAAAGTACGCGACCGAATCAAACAAAAAAATCATTTTCCAGCAGCGTTCAGCGTGGTGATTAAGGCGGTGCGGTTTACCGTTTTGCCGTACTCAGCGAAATCACAGATACATACATAACATATATTCACAAAATCTGAGTTTTAGTAATATGCTAGCACAAGTGTGCCCGTTGGGCCCGTCCTCGAAGGGTTTCCATTGTAACCAGGAGGGGAGTGGGGGGAGGGAAGGGGAGGGAGGGAGGGATGAGGGAGGGGTGGAGGGGGGAGGGGAGGGGGAGGGAGGGGGAGGGGAGGGGGGAAGGGGGGAGGGGGGAGGGAGAGGGGAGGGAGGGGGGTAGGGGGGGAGGGGGAAGGAGGGGGGAGGGAGGGGAGGGAGGGGGAGGGGAGGGGGGAAGGGAGGGAGGGAGAGGGGAGGGGGAGGGGAGGGGGGAAGGGGGGGAGGGAGAGGGGAGGGAGGGGGGTAGGGGGGGAGGGGGGAGGGAGGGGGAGGGGAGGGGGGAAGGGGGGAGGGAGGGGGACCTCCCCTTTTCCCAGTATCCCCATTTCCCCCACCACCAAGCCACCTCCGGACGACCCCTGTTGTCCCCCTCCCCAGTCCCCATTATCAGACCCCGCCACCATTCTCTCTCCCCCAGACACACTCTTACTCTCCCCCCTTTCCCCAGCACACCCCTTTCCTCTACTCTCTCTTGCCCCCAGCACCAACAGGTCCCGGGGGGGGGGGGGGGGCGGGGAGCGCATTAGTGAAAGGTCCGTGGGGGGCGGGGGAGCGCATCAGTGAAAGGTCCGAGGGGGGGGGGATAGCGGGGAGAGGGTCTCCCGGTTGTGGGAGAGAAGAGAGAAGCAAGGGGAGAGAGGAGGGGTGAGCCCATACGCACAGACGCACAGCAGTGCCACGCTGAAATCCTTCAATAAATCAGTAGGAGGGGGGTTGCGCAAGCTTTTTTACGTCACACGCTGAAGGCAATTGAAAAAACGGCAGATTTTTTTAATTTTTTACTAAAACCTCTGTACCTTAACAACTACGCGACAGCATCAAATAAAAAAAACCATTTTCCAGCAGCGTTCAGCGTGGTGATTAAGGCGGTGCAAAAATCGTGGCGCTACGGTTCACCGTTTTTGCCGAAATCGGCCGAAATAACTGAGAGAAAAAATATATTTACTTTTAAACCTCTGTAACTTAAAAAATAAACGACCGAATTAAATAAAAACATCATTTTCGGCAAGCGTCCAGTGGTGTGATTAAGCGGTGCAAAAATTGTGGCGCTACGGGTGACCGTTTTGCCGTAATCAGCCGAATCAGTGAAATATATATACAAGTGAGGAGATGCCGCGCATGCGTACTGAGCACAGACGCACCACAGCGCCCCCCTAAAAACCCTCAATAAATCAGGGGGGGGGGGGGGGCGCGGCGCTTTAAAACCTCTGTAACTTCAAAAATATGCGACCAAAATAAATTAAAAAACCAGTTTCCAGCAGCTGTCAACGTGGTGATTAAGGCGGCGCATAAATCGTGGCGCTACGGTTTACCGTTTTGCCGTAATCAGCGAAATCACAGATACATACATAACATATATTCACGAGATCTGACTTTTAATAAGATAGATAGAAGAAGATAGATAGATAGAAGATAGATAGAAGATAGATAGATAGATAGATAGATATTGTTGAAAACAGTTAAAGCTAATGATAAAAGATTTTTTCTAACAGCTAAATCTCCATTAGTAAAAAATAGATTACTGCCGTTTGCTTGGAATAATCAAATATTACAAGTCTGGGAACAGAAGGGTATTAAACATATGGGAGATTGCTACGAAGGAAATAATTTTTTGACATTTTCTCAATTGAGAAACAAATATCAAATTCCAGGGAATAGTATTTTTTTCTATTATCAATTACAATCTTATTTAAGGGAAAAGTTAGGTAATTCAATGTTTTTATTTCAAATTAAAGGAATTGAATCCCTGATTCAGGGCAAGGGAACTAAAAAAATTATATCTTCAATGTTTAAATTGTTACAAAAATCTAGTCCAAAGACAGGAATTCGAAAATCAAGACAAAGATGGGAAACAGATCTGAACATTAGCATTGATGAACCAAGTTGGGAAAGATTGTGTTTAGAAAGTATGAAAAATACTATTAATGTGAGATATAGTTTAGTACAATACAATTTTTTACATCAACTATATTTAACTCCGAAAAAATTAAACAATTTAAATCCAAATTTACCTGAAATTTGTTTTAGATGCAACCAGGATGTGGGTACTTTTTTACACTCCACATGGGCATGTCCTAAGGTAACTCCTTTTTGGAAAGACCTAAAAAACTTTTTGGAACAATTGATGAATAAGACCATACCATTGGATTCAAGGTTGTTTTTATTGGGAGATACTAAAGGAATATTACCAAGATTAATTTTAGATAAATATCAGGAAAGATTTCTCAAAATAGTAATAGCAATAGCAAAAAAATGTGTGACGGTCACTTGGAAAGATCACAATGAAATAAGAATTGCAAGATGGTATGCAGAAATGCGTAGTTGTATCCCATTAGAAAAAGCTACTTATAATCTGAGAGATAAATATGATTTCTTTTTGAAACTTTGGAACCCATTCACTTTAAAACTAGGATTAAGAATTGGAAATATTTAATTTCACGATTGTTTTGATACCCCTAAAAAGAATTTAATAAGAAATTAGCCGGAAGTGTTTCCTTCTTGTCTCCAGGTTCCCTTCTTTCTTCTTTCTTTCTTTCTTTCCTTTTTTAAAAATTTTATTTCTTTATCTTTCTTCTTCTCCTTTTTCCTCTTTTTTCTAACTGGGGGGTGGGGGGAGGGGGGTTGTGGGTGGGGAGATAATACAGAACAATACAGGTATAATCGAATTTAAATGTATAATCGAATTTATAATGTAGGTACCATCGCGTACTATGAGTTCATACATGTATTTGTTTTGTTAAAATTTAAATAATTTTTTTTTTAATAAACCTGTCCAAGTCACCCTGCACCTTATTGCATCTTCCTCATAATTCACACTACCCCCAGCTTAGTATCGTCTGCAAATTTGCTAATGGTACTTTTAATCCCTTCATCTAAGTCATTAATGTATATCGTAAATAGCTGGGGTCCCAGCACCGAACCTTCCGGGTAACCCACTGGTCACTGCCTGCCATTCCGAAAGGGACCCATTTATCCCCACTCTTTGCTTTCTGTCTGTCAACCAATTTTCCATCCAATTCATTGCCAAAGACGGCCAAGTCGGTGGAGGCCAAGTAATTGGGTATTTCTAAACCGGAGATTGACAGGTTCTTGGCCTTTAAGGTTGTTAAAGGTTACTGGGAGAAGGCAGGTGAATGGAGGTGAGAGGAGACGATAGATCAGCCATGATTGAATGTTGGAATGGACTTGATGGGCCCTTCACATTCACTCTATCCAGTCCACACACAACACCCGAGCCCAGGATCGAACCCAGGGCTTTTGCGCTGCGTGGCAGCAACTCTACCTCTGCCTCTGCGCCACTCAGTTTAGCTTAGAGATACAGCGCGGAAACAGGCCCGTCGGCCCACCGGGTCCGCGCCGACCAGTGATCCCCGCACACTAACATTATTAGAGAACGTACAAACTCCGTACGGCCAGGACCCGTAGTCGGGATCGAACCCGGGTCTCATTCGCTGTAAGGCAGCAACTCTACCGCTGCGTCACCGTGCTACACCTAACTTTAGGTTTTAAGAAATGCAGCGTGGAAAGAAGCCCCTCGGCCCGTCGGGACTGCGCCGGCCAGCGACTTCCTGCCGAATGATAGAGACAATCCGTCTTCCCTTGGCACGGAAACCAAGAGCACAAAAGTAAGCAATCTCATCGTTGCCCTGACTCTCAACACTGAATGGCACAACGGATGCAGAGAAATCAACTCTGCAGCCAAAACAATGAAGAGACATAGAACTTAGATCAGGGAACAAAGAACAGTGCAGCACAAAAACAGCCCCTTCATCCCACAAGACCAACTCTTATCCGCCTGCACATAATCCATTGCCATCCGTTCCCTGAATGTCCGTGTGCCAATTCACAAGCCCCTTAAACACCTCTAGCATATCTGCCTCCGCCACTACCGCCATAGTGGCGCAGCGGTAGAGTTGCTGCTTCACAGCGCCAGCGACCCAGGTTCGATCCTGACTACCGGTGCTATCTGTCCGGAGTTTGTGGCTTTTCTACGGGTGTTCCGGTTTCCTCCCGGACTCCACAGACTTCGCTTCGGTAAAATTGTAAATTGTTCTGTGTGTGTGGGATAGTGTAAATCGCCGGTCGGCGCGGACTCGGTGGACCGAAGGGCCTGCTTCCGTGCTGTATCTCTAAACCTAAAATCTAAAGACCCTGGCGGCACATTCCACGCATTCACCGATAAAATTGTGTAAGCCAGCAACTCTACCGCTGCGTCACCGTGCTACACCTAACTTTAGGTTTTAAGAAATACAGCGTGGAAAGAGGCCCCTCGGCCCGTCGGGACTGCGCCGGCCAGCGACTTCCTACCCAATGATAGAGACAATCCGTCTTCCCTTGGCACGGAAACCAAGAGCACAAAAGTAAGCAATCTCATCGTTGCCCTGACTCTCAACACTGAATGGCACAACGGATGCAGAGAAATCAACTCTGCAGCCAAAACAATGAAGAGACATAGAACTTAGATCAGGGAACAAAGAACAGTGCAGCACAAAAACAGCCCCTTCATCCCACAAGACCAACTCTTATCCGCCTGCACATAATCCATTGCCATCCGTTCCCTGAATGTCCGTGTGCCAATTCACAAGCCCCTTAAACACCTCTAGCATATCTGCCTCCGCCACTACCGCCATAGTGGCGCAGCGGTAGAGTTGCTGCTTCACAGCGCCAGCGACCCAGGTTCGATCCTGACTACCGGTGCTATCTGTCCGGAGTTTGTGGCTTTTCTACGGGTGTTCCGGTTTCCTCCCGGACTCCACAGACTTCGCTTCGGTAAAATTGTAAATTGTTCTGTGTGTGTGGGATAGTGTAAATCGCCGGTCGGCGCGGACTCGGTGGACCGAAGGGCCTGCTTCCGTGCTGTATCTCTAAACCTAAAATCTAAAGACCCTGGCGGCACATTCCACGCATTCACCGATAAAATTGTGTAAGCCAGCAACTCTACCGCTGCGTCACCGTGCTACACCTAACTTTAGGTTTTAAGAAATACAGCGTGGAAAGAGGCCCCTCGGCCCGTCGGGACTGCGCCGGCCAGCGACTTCCTACCCAATGATAGACAATCCGTCTTCCCTTGGCACGGAAACCAAGAGCACAAAAGTAAACAATCTCATCGTTGCCCTGACTCTGAACACTGACTGGCACAACGGATGCAGAGAAATCAACTCACACATCTCCGTTACACCTTGAATCTATACACAACGACCCTGGGTAACACAGCGGGTCAGACAGCATCCCTGGAGAAAAGCAATAGGTTACATTTCGGATCACGACCCTTCTTCAGACACCTTACACTGTAACTCCTTGTTCCTCTCAAAGGAACTGTACGATGTCAAGTGTGGTGGCTTCCCAATAATATCTGAGATAGCATGCTGGTGTGCCCTGTACTGTGGAGTGGGTCTCGCACCACAGCTGGACCGAACCACTCGTACACATTGATGCATGGGGAACGGAGAGATTTAAAAAAGATTTTGGGGGGATTTTAAAGATACAGCGCGGAAACAGGCCCTTCGGCCCACCGAGTCCGCGCCGCCCAGCGATCCCCGAACATTAACACTATCCTACACACACTAGGGAAATTTTTACATTCACCCAGTCAATTAACCTACATACCTGCACGTCTGTGGGAGGAAACCGAAGATCTCGGAGAAACCCCACTCAGGTCACGGGGAAAACGTACAAACTCCGTACAGACGGCGCCCGTAGTCAGGATCGAACTTGAGTCTCCGGCGCTGCATTTGCTGTAAGGCAGCAACTCTACCGCTGCGCCACCGTGCCGCCGTGATCATGAATCACTCACAGGCAGATGAGATTGTTTTATCTTAGAACATAGAACAGTACTGTGGAATCATACAGTGTGGAAACTGTCCCAACATGTCCAATGTACACTAGCCCCACCAGCCAGCGTTTGATCTATCTACCTCTAAACCTACCCCGTCTACTGAGCGTCACAGTCTTAGCGTATTACAGAGTGGCAACAGGCCCTTCGGCCCAACTTGCCCACTCCGACCAACATGCCCCATCTACACTAATCCCACCTGCCTGCCTCGGGCACATATTCCTCTGAACCTGCTATCATGTACCTGTCCAGACCTTTCTTAAACGTTGTGATAGTTCCAGCCTCAGCTACCTCCTCTGGCAGCTCATTTCATACACCCACCACCCTTTGTCTGAAACAATACCCCCCAGATTACTATTAAATCCCCCCTCCCCCCTCACTTTAAATCAATGTCCGGTACTTAGAACCTCGAACAACAGGCTTTCGGCCCACAATGTCACGGCCAAACACGATGCCACGATAAACCGTCCGAAGAAGGGTCTCGACCCGAAATGTCACCCGTTCCTCCTCTCCAGAGATGCTGCCTGTCCCGCTGAGTTACTCCAGCATTTTGTGTCTATATTCGATGTTAACCAGCATCTGTAGTTCCTTCCTAAACTAATCTCCTCTGTCTGATCGTGATCCATAGCCCTCATTTCCCTGCACATCATTGTGCCGATCAAAAGCCTCTTAAATGCCACTATTGCATGTGCCTCCACCACCTCCTCTGACAGCGCGTTCCGGGTACCCACCACACTCTGCGTAAAGAAACCGAGTAAAGTGTAAAGATGTCCCCCGTAAAGATGTGCCTCTGTGTAAAGATGTGGCCCATACATCTCGTTTACACTCTGCCCCTCTCATCTTGAAGCAATGCCCCCTTCGTCTTTGATATGTCCACCCTGTTGGAAACGTTCTGACTGTCCACCCTATCTATTCCCCTCATAATTATATATATATTTCTATCAGGTCTCCCCTCAACCTCCGGCGTTCCAGAGAAAACAATACAAATCTGTCCGACTTCTCCTTTTAGCTGATTCGCGCTAAAGCAGGCATCTTTCTGGTAATAGGCACAAAAAGCTGGAGTAACTCAGCGGTCAGACAGCATCTCTGGAGAAAAGGAATATGTGACATTTCGGGTCGAGACCTTTCTTCAGACTAGTCAGGAGAAAGGGGAACGAGAGACATAGTCGGTGATACAGAGAGAGACAAAGAGCGAATGGATGAACGATATGCATAAAGTAACGACGATCAAGGAACGAGAGAGCCCATGATGGTCTATTGTTGGCTGTGGGCTCTGTGATAACGAGTTATACAGGCAGTGAAACACTACAGGACGACAGTGAAACTCGTACGCCATCTCGGGTAGGGAAGGGACGGAGAATGAAACGACTTACCAGGCACACCAATGGCTGCCACAATCGGATAGAAGATCTCGATGTGAAGTGCGTACGTTCCCATGCTCTGGTGAAAGGGGGCGCTGGGTGAAGGGGTGCTTTGGAAACGGTACGATTTATACGTGAGTAGATGGCCTCATGCGTCATCCATGTCATTAACCAGAGCAAATATTCAACGAAAGGTTTCGCAACCCAGTACTCATGAGACCTCTATGACCCTCAGAGAAAACACTGCATTCACAGGCTGCTGTCATACATCACTAGTTTAGTTTAGTTTAGTTTAGTTTAGTTGTCTTGTCCTTCTGCTGTCTGGTTAGCCTGTAAAAAAAGCTTTTCACTGTACCTCGGTACACGAGACAATAAATTAAACTGAACTGAACACGATTACAATCAAGCCAACCACAGTGTACAGATACAGGTAAAGGGAACGACATTTAGACTTGAGACTTTAGTGATACAGCCCACCTAAACCACGCCGGACTAGCGATTACCATGTACACGTGCACGATACTGCACACTAGGGACAATTTACAAATTCACCAAACCAATTAACTTACAAACTCGCGCGCCTTTTGAGTGTGGGAGGAAACCAGAGCACCCGGCGAAATTCCACGCCGTCACGGGCAGAACGTACTAACTCAGTGCAGACAGCACCCGTGGCCAGGATCACACCCGGGTCTCTGGCCCTGTTAGGCAGCAAGTCTACCGCTGCGCCACTACTGATATGCGATCCTGCGGAGTGCCATCTGTGGAAAGTTGTAGGGTGCTTTAACGAGACACTTGTGAATACGAGATGGGGGCGGCACAGTGGCAAATGTGTAGACGGGGGGCTTGTTGGACGGCATGGGCAGGTTGGGCCAAAAGGCCTGTTTCCACGCTGCATGACTCCATCACCATGACTCTAGATGGTAGAGCTGCTGCCTCACAGCACCAGAGGCCAGGGGTTCGATCCTGACCTCCGTGTGTGGAGTTTGCACGTTCTCCCTGTGACCACGTGGGTTTCCTCCGGGTGCTCCGGTTCCTCCCACATCCCAAAGATTTTGTCGGTTAATTGGACTCTGTAAATTGCCCCGAAGTGTGTAAGGAGTCGATGAAACAACACGGTGGCTCAGCGGTAGAGTTGCTGCCTCACAGCGCCAGAGACCCGGGTTTGATTCTGACCACGGGTGCTGTCTGTACGGGGATTGTACGCACTCCAAAGACAATAATAGACCTAAGCCAAAATCTATACTTAAACCTCATGGGTGATGTGATTTCACCGGATAGCTGCCCAAACGAAATATGAATAGGAAACAAAACAGCAGATGCTGGTTGAAATCGAAGGTAGGCCCAAAATGCTGGAGTAACTCAGCGGGTCAGGCAGCTTCTCAGAAGAGAAACAATGGGTGACGTTTCGGGTCGAGACCCTTCTTCGGAGTGAAGAAGGGTCTCGACCCGAAGCGTCACCCATTCCTTCTCTTCCGAGATGCTGCCTGACCGGCTGAGTTACTCCAGCATTTTGTGTCGACAAGCGAATTATGAGATGCTGTTCGTCCAATTTGTGTTGATCCTCTGACAATGGAGGAGATCTAGGACAGATATCTGAACTATTATTCGCTGGTGTATTTTCAATGAGACCAGTTGTGGTCACATCGACATGTTGAAACATCAAAACATATCAGCAAATCCTTCAACTCCAGCCAGTGCCGTCGCCAGGATAACAGGCCTTTAACGCCAGCTTAGATCTCCAAATTTATACTTAACTGTTAACTGTATGTTTGTGTTGTAATTTGTGAGCGGAGCACCAAGGCACATTCCTTGTATATGTACATACTTGGCCAATAAACGTATTCATTCATTCATTCATTCATTCATTCATTCATTCATTCATTCATTCTTTCATTCATTCATTCATTCATTCATTCATTCATTCATTCATTCATTCATTCATTCATTCATTCAACATCTTTGAAACACTTTGGACTGGAAGGGTGCATGATGGCGCGTGAACCATGGCGACTCTTGTGTACTGACGACCCTTAAAGTCGACCCTTTAATAAGACTCAAAGAAACTATAAGATTAACCATCAGCAGTGGGTTTTGCTTTCACAAGGGGAGAGGTGTCTCGGTCAAAGGTTCAGATCACATCTCCAAAGTTAAGTCGGCACAGCCGGACATTTACACACCAAAAAAGATAACAACTGAGGAAGTACAAATGTGATGTAGATTGATTTGTTAATTGCAGGAATTGTGTTTTACTTTTACATTGTACAAAAGTCGGGACTTCTCGGTTCCGCTTGCAACAGGGTACAAAGGTAAGGATACTTAATACAGAGTCAAAGCGTCATAGCGTGACACAGTGTGGAAACAGGCCCTTCAGCCCAACTTTCCCACACCGGCCCTACATGTCCCATCTACACTAGTCCCACCTGCCTGCTTTTGGCCCATATCCCTCCAAACATGTCCTATCGATGTACCTGTCTAACTGTTTCTTAAACGTTGGGATAGTCCCAGCCTCAACTACCTCCTGTGGCAGCTCGTTCCATACACCCACCACCCTTTGGACAATAGACAATAGGTGCAGGAGGCCATTCTGCCCTTCGAGCCAGCACCGCAATTCAATGTGATCATGGCTGATCATCCACAATCCATAACCCCTCTCCCAATACCCCCTGGCTCCGCTTTCATTAAGAGCTCTGTCTAACTCTCTCTTGAAAGCATCCAGAGAATTGGCCTCCAATGCCTTCTGAGGCAGGGAATTCCACAGACTTGTGTGAAAAAGTTACCCCTCAGATTCCTATTAAATCTTTTCCCCTTCACCTTGAAACTATGTCCTCTGGTCCTCGGTCCCCCTACTCTGGGCAAGAGAATCTGTGCCTCTATGTTAATAATTTGTCACTGGATTGCAACTTCTCAATTCTGCATGAAACAGGATACGAAGATAATAACAGTGAATGTGTTACTGACAAATACCGGCTGGTGGCTTCTCAGTGCCGCATGCGTCAAGGTAAGGGCAATGAATATGTTGACAATTGACACTAGCTGACGTCCTCTGAAATTGCTCTGAAGGGCGGCACGGTGGCGCAGTGATAGAATTGCTGCCTTGCACCGCTTGCCGGGTTCGATCCTGACTACAGGTGCTGTCTGTACGAAGTTTGTACGTTCTACCCGTGACCGCGTGGGTTTTCTCCGATATCTTCGGTTTCCTCCCACACTCGAAAGACACACAGGTTAATTGGCTTGGTGTATGTGTAAAAATTGTCCCTAGTGTGCGTAGGATGGTGTTAATGTGCGAGGGTCGCTGGTCGGCGCGGAATCGGTGGGCCAAACGGCCTGTTTCCGCGCTGTATCACTAAACTAAGCTAAACTAAACTAACACGCTGCACGCAGTGGAGTTCAAAGGTAGTGACAACAAATGTGTTAACGGCAAGTCTGTGTGTATTGGAGGTCTAATGGAAATAACGGTATGTTAAATGGTCGATACTAGCTATCAGAAACGATGAAAGAATGGGTCGACTGGGCTTGTATTCACTGAAATTTAGAAGGGTGAGAGGGCATCTTATAACAACATATAAAATCCTTAAAGGGTTGGACAGAGTAGATGCAGGGAAAATGTCCCCGATATTGGGGGAGTCCAGAACCAGAGGTCACAGTTTAATAATAAGGGGTAGGCCATTTAGGACTGAGATGAAGAAAAACCTTTTCACTCAGAGAGTTGCGAATCTGTGGAATTCTCAGCCACAGAAGGCAGTGGAGGCCAGTTCACTGGATGTTTTCAAGAGAAAGTTAGATTTAGCTCTTAGGGCAAAAGGAATCAAGGAATATGTAGAGTAAACAGGAACGGGGAACTGATTTTAGATGATCAGCCATGATCATATGGAAAAGGTGGAGCTGACTCTAGGGGCCGAATGGCCTAGTTCTGTACCTATTTTTCTATGTTTCTATGTTTCCGTGAAACCTCATGGAGGTCTCAATGGTAGGGAAAATGAATATGTAAAAACAGGTACCAACTGGCAGATTGTTTTAATGTAGTGTGTAGTGACTAGACCAAGTGGACCCATTGGGCCCAAACGTCCCCTGCATTGGTGCAGCACCCTCTCCCCCCTCCCATCACTCCCATCTCCCCTCCCCATCTAGCCCCACCCCTCCCCTTCCCCCTCCCTCCCTCCTCCCCCTCCCTCCTCCCCTCCCCCTTCCGCCTCACCCCTTCCTCCCCCTCATTCCCCCCCCTCCCTCCACACCCTCCCCTCCCCCTCCCACCCTTCCCCTCCCCTTACCCTTCCCCTCCCCTTCCCCTCCCCCTTCCCCTCCCCACTCCCCCTCCCCCCGCTCCATCCCCCTCAACCCCCCTTATCCTCCCTCCCCTCCATCCCCCCGCCCTCCCCCTCCCCCCCCCCCCCTCCACCCCTACCCTCTCTCACTCCCTCCCTCACTCCCCCCCTCCCTCCCTAGGGCATAGATTTAAACTTTAAAATGTGAATACTTTTAAAATATAACACCAATTTCAACGAACCTTGGAACATTGGAACATTGATCCATTGGCCACTGGACCATTTGACCATTGGACCATTGGACCATTGGACCATTGGACCTTTGGAACATTGGACCATTGGACCATTGACCATTGGACCATTGGAACATTGGAACATTGGAACATTGGAACATTGGAACTTTGGACCATTGGACCAGTGGACCATTGGAACATTGACCATTGGTCCATTGGACCATTGGACCACTGGAAAATTGGACCATTAGACCATTGGACCATTGGAACATTGGGCCATTGGATAGGGTGGTGAAGAAGGCGTTTGGTATGCTTGCCTTTATAAATCAGAGCATCGAGTATAGAAGTTGGGATGTAATGTTGAAATTGTACAGGGCATTGGTGAGGCCGAATCTGGAGTATGGTGTGCAGTTCTGGTCGCCAAATTATAGGAAGGATGTCGACAAAATGGAGAGGGTACAGAGGAGATTTACTAGAATGTTGCCTGGGTTTCAGCACTTAGGCTACAGAGAGAGGTTGAACAGGTTGGGTCTTTATTCTTTGGAGCGTAGAAGGTTGAGGGGGGACTTGATAGAGGTTTTTAAAATTTTGAGAGGGACGGACAGAGTTGACGTGGGTAGGCTTTTCCCTTTGAGAGTGGGGAAGATTCCAACAAGGGGACATAGCTTCAGAATTGAGGGACAAAGGTTTAGGGGTAACATGAGGGGGAATTTCTTTACTCAGAGGGTTGTGGCTGTATGGAATGGACTTCCGGTGGAAGTGGTGGAGGCTGGCTCGATTTTATTATTTAAGAGTAAATTGGATAGGTATATGGATAGGAGGGGATTGGAGGGTTATGGTCTGAGTGTAGGTAGATGAGACTAGGTCAGGGAGAATGGTCGGCGTGGACTGGTAGGGCCGGACAGGCCTGTTTCCATGCTGTAGTTGTTATATGTTATATGTTATATGTTAACCATTGACCATTGACCATTGACCACCCTGAACACAATGATCCATTTGAAATGTAATATCGTCCACCACCTTTCTTAAACCTCTGCATGTGTGCAGTAGAGAGCTTATTGAAACGCTCGTGGCTGGGTTCCGCAATTCGAAAGGCCAGGAACCGGATGTAAGGAGATTGCAGAGAGTGGTAGACACTGTCTAAACCGTAGTAGGTGCTCACAAAGCTGGAGTAACTCACCGGGAGAGGCGGCATATCTGGAGAGAAGGAGTGGCTGACGTTTCGGGTCGAGTCCATTCTCGAACGGAAACGTCTCCCATCCCTCCTATCCAGTGATGCTATCTGTCCCGCTGAGTTACTCCAGCATTTTGTGTCTGTCTTCAATTTAAACCGGTTTATGCAGTTCCTTCCTACCCGTGATAGGCACTGATCTCCCCGCCATATGCAAGAGACGCTGCCTCAAATCAAAAAGAGAGCCGGCATCGTCAAAGACCCCACATCACCCTGGCTACAGTCTCCTTTCGCTCCTACCATCGGGAAGAAGGCAGAGGAATCTGAAAACCGCGATGACCAGGTTCAACAATAGCTTCTTCCAAACAGCCACCAGTGTCTTGAACACAACACAACACGTACATCTATGTACATGGATAGCACAGGTTTGGAGGGATATGGGTCAAGCTCAGGCAGGTGGGTTATCTTCCGTTCTCCATCTCCGAGTCTCTGTGACTCCCGCCCTTCCTGCCACCCCAGTGGCCTTTCTAGGTCTCATCCATTGTCAGAGTGAGTTAAACGCAAATTGGAGGAACAGCGTCTCATATTTCGCTTGGGCAGCTTACAGCCCAGTGGTATGATTTTGATTTCTCCAACTTCTAGTAACCGCTGCATTCCTCTCTCTCCGTCCCTCCCCCAGCCAAATCACTCCAGCTTTTCATTCTCTTCTCAAGTCCCCCCTCAACCTTCTACGCTCCAAAGAATAAAGACCCAACCTGTTCAACCTCTCTCTGTAGCCTAAGTGCTGAAACCCAGGCAACATTCTAGTAAATCTCCTCTGTACCCTCTCCATTTTGTCGACATCCTTCCTATAATTTGGCGACCAGAACTGCACACCATACTCCAGATTCGGCCTCACCAATGCCCTGTACAATTTCAACATTACATCCCAACTTCTATACTCGATGCTCTGATTTATAAAGGCAAGCATACCAAACGCCTTCTTCACCACCCTATCCACATGAGATTCCACCTTCAGGGAACAATGCACAGTTATTCCCAGATCACTCTGTTCCACTGCATTCCTCAATTCCCTACCATTTACCCTGTACGTCCTATTTTGATTTGTCCTACCAAAATGCAGCACCTCACACTTAATCAGCATTAAACTCCATCTGCCATCTTTCAGCCCACCCTTCCAAAAGGCCCAAGTCTCTCTGTAGACTTTGAAAATCTACCTCACTATCAACTACTCCACCTATCTTAGTATCATCTGCATATTTACTAATCCAATTTGCCACACCATCATCCAGATCATTAATGTAAATGACAAACAACAGTGGACCCAACACAGATCCTTGGGGCACTCCACTAGACACTGGCCTCCAACCTGACATACAATTGTCAACCGTTACCCTCTGGTATCTCCCATTCAGCCATTGTTGAATCCATCTTGCAACCTCACTATTAATACCCAACGATTTAACCTTCTTAATCAACCTTCCATGTGGAACCTTGTCAAATGCCTTACTGAAGTCCATATAGACAACATCCACAGCCTTGCCCTTATCAATTTCCCTGGTAACCTCTTCAAAAAATTCAAGAAGATTAGTCAAACATGACCTTCCAGGCACAAATCCATGTTGACTGTTTCTAATCAGGCCTTGATTATCCAAATAATTATATATATTGTCCCTAAGTATCTTTTCCATTAATTTTCCCACCACAGACGTCAAACTAATAGGTCTATAATTGCTAGGTTTACTTTTAGAACCTTTTTTAAACAAAGGCACAACATGCGCAATGCGCCAATCTTCCGGCACCATCCCTGTTTCTAATGACGTTTGAAATATTTCCGTCATAGCCCCTGCTATTTCTGCACTAACTTCCCTCAATGTCCTAGGGAATATCCTATCAGGACCTGGAGACTTATCCACTTTTATATTCTTCAAAAGTGTCCGTACCTCCTCTTCTGTAATCCTCCTAATTTCCATCACTACTCTACTTGTTTCGCTTACCTCATATAATTCAATATCCTTCTCCTCGGTAAATACCGAAGAAAAGAAATTGTTTAATATCTCCCCCATTTCTTCCGGCTCAGCACATAGCTGTCCACTCTGACTCTCTAATGGACCAATTTTATCCCTCACTATCCTTTTGCTATTGACATATCTGTAGAACCCCTTGGGGTTTACTTTTACATTACTTGCCAAAGCAGCCTCATATCTTTTTTTCGCTTTTCTAATTTCCTTTTTAAGATTCCTTTTACATTCTTTATATTCCTCAAGAACCTCATTTACTCCCTGCCGCTTATATTTATTGTATATCTCCCTCTTTTTCCGAACCAAGTGTCCAATTTCCCTGGAAAACCACGGCTCTTTCAAATTATTATTCTTTCCTTTCCACCGAACAGGGACATAAAGACTCTGTACTCTCAAAATTTCACCTTTAAATATCCTCCATTTCTCTATTATATCCTTTTCATAAAACAACAATTTCCATTTCACTCCTTTTAAATCCTTTCTCATCTCCTCAAAATTAGCCTTTCTCCAATCCAAAATCTCAACCCTTGGTCCAGATTTGACCTTCTCCATAATGATATTGAAACTAATGGCATTATGATCACTAGACCCAAAGTGCTCCTCAACACATACCTCCGTCACCTGACCCATCTCATTTCCTAACAGGAGGTCCAACACTGCCCCTTCTCTGGTAGGCACCTCTACGTATTGCTGCAAAAAACTATCCTGCACACATTTTACAAACTCCAAACCATCCAGCCCTTTAACAGAATGTGATTCCCAGTCTATATACGGAAAATTGAAATCACCCACAATCACCACTCTGTGCTTACTATTAATATCTGCTATCTCCTTACATATTTGCTC
The DNA here is from genome assembly GCF_053455715.1 of Rhinoraja longicauda. Taxonomy (NCBI): domain Eukaryota; kingdom Metazoa; phylum Chordata; class Chondrichthyes; order Rajiformes; family Arhynchobatidae; genus Rhinoraja; species Rhinoraja longicauda. The sequence continues at coordinate 20,230,917 of NC_135971.1, read as the reverse complement.
TTCCAATTCTCGTTCCCTATTTGGCGGTCTATAATACACCCCGAAAAGTGTTGCTAAACCTTTCTCATTTCTGAGTTCCACCCAAACAGCCTCCTTAATCGAGCCTTCTAGTCTGTCCTGCCAAAGCACTGCTGTGATATCCTCCCTGACAAGCAATGCAACACCCCCACCTCTTGCCCCTCCGATTCTATCACATCTGAAACAATGAAATCCTGGAATATTTAATTGCCAATCGCAACCCTCCTGCAACCATGTTCCACTGATCGCCACAACATCATACTTCCAGATGTCAATCCAGGCTCTAAGCTCATCCACCTTTCTTACAATACTCCTAGCATTAAAATATACACATTTAAGGGACCCATCATTTCTTATTCTCAGTTTATTTCTTTTCCCTTCTTTCTCTCCTACATATTGGGTCTGAGTGTTTCCCTTTTCTGCCTCCTGCCTCACACACTGCCTATTAGCTATCTGTGTTTGAGTCCCTCCCCCCAACCGTACTAGTTTAAAGTCTCCGCAGTTATTTTAGCAAATCTCCCCGCCAGGATATTGGTTCCCCTCGGGTTCAGATGCAACCCGTCCTTTTTGTACAGGTCATACTTCCCCCAGAAGAGGTTCCAATGATCCAGAAACTTGAAACCTTGCTCCCTGCACCAGTTCCTCAGCCACGTATTTATCCTCCACCTCACTCCATTCCTATTCTCACTATCGCGTGGCACAGGCAGTAAGCCTGAGATTATTACTTTGGAAGTCCTTTTTTTTAACTCTCTTCCTAGCCCCCTGAATTCTCCTTTCAGGACCTCTTCCCTTATCCTACCTATATTGTTGGTACCTATATGTACCACGATCTCTGGCTCCTCTCCCTCCCCTTTCAGGATATCCTGGACACGCTCAGACACATCCCGGACACCGGCACCAGGGAGGCAAACCACCATCCGGGTCTCCCGACTGCGTCCACAGAAACGCCTATCTGACCCCCTCACTATAGAGTCCCCTATTACTACTGCTCTCCTCTTCCTTTCCCTACCCTTCTGAGCAACAGGGCCAGACTCCTTGCCAGAGGCCCGGGCACCGTCGTTGCCCCCAGGTAGGCTGTAAACCCCCCAACAGTACTTAAACAGGAGTACTTATTTCCAAGGGGTACAGCCACCGGGGTACTCCCTAGTCCCTGCCTCTGTTCCTTGCCCCCCCTAACAGTGACCCACTTGTCTACCTCCCGTGGTCTAGGAGTGACCACCTCTCTGTAACTCCTATCTATAACCTCCTCACTCTCCCTGATCAGACGGAGGTCATCAATCTGCCGCTCCAGGTTCCTAATACGGTCCCTTAGGAGCCCATCTCGTCACACCTGGCGCAGATGTGGATGTCTGGAAGACTATCAGACTCCCAGATTCCCCACATCCGACACCCAGAACAAAAAACTGCCCTGGCAGTCATACTCTCCAAACAATGCCCCGCGCTCGGTTACTAAACCTACCGTCCGGCCGCTACTCCAACCGCTCCAACCGCCCACCCAAAAGAACTGAGTGATCTCCTGGGAGAGGCGAAAAACCGGATAAAAAACCCAGGCCAATTTGGGAAAAAATCCGGGAAATTCCTCTCCGACCCCAAGCTAGGCGATCGAAACTAGTCCGGGAGATCACACAGGTCTTACTCCTTACTATCCCCACACAATCCCCACACAATCCCCACACACTACTTCACAAGCAACACAGCTTGGTGCTGCTTGCTTGCTGCTGCTGCTGCTGCTTGCTGCTGCTTGCTGCTGCTGCTACTGCTGATTGCTGTTGCTGCTACTGCTGATTGCTGCTGCTGCTACTGCTAGTGGAAGAACTTTGGATAGAACCATTTTTGCAGCTTCAGTTCTAGTTCGGGATTCTGAGACTCCCTTCTGAAGGTAATACATCAAACAGCGTTGTACTTGGCGACATGTTGGTAGACGTGAACCAGTGATTTCTGCATCTGAAGATGTAACTCCACTTCCAAGACCAAGGATTTCAGCTGTTCTACGTGTCACCTTGGCAGCAGATGTAGGTGTGCTAGCTCGTTCTGATGGTGGTTGATGGTGCTTGACTTCCAGTTGATTGTTCATCCATTTTCAGCTGTGTAAAACTTTATTTAACAATAGGCAAATGAAAGAGGTCCTTCTGCAGTTGTACAGGGCCCTAGTGAGACCGCACCTGGAGTACTGTGTGCAGTTTTGGTCTCCAAATTTGAGGAAGGATATTCTTGCTATTGAGGGCGTGCAGCGTAGGTTTACTAGGTTAATTCCCGGAATGGCGGGACTATCGTACGTTGAAAGACTGGAGCGACTAAGCTTGTATACACTGGAATTTAGAAGGATGAGAGGAGATCTTATCGAAACGTATACGATTATTAAGGGATTGGACACGTTAGAGGCAGGAAACATGTTCCCAATGTTGGGGGAGTCCAGAACAAGGGGCCACAGTTTAAGAATAAGGGGTAGGCCATTTAGAACTGAGATGAGGAAAAACCTTTTCAGTCAGAGTGGTGTGAATCTGTGGAATTCTCTGCCTCAGAAGGCAGTGGAGGCCAATTCTCTGAATGCATTCAAGAGAGAGCTGGATAGAGCTCTTACGGATAGCGGAGTCAGGGGTATGGGGAGAGGGCAGGAACGGGGTACTGATTGAGAATGATCAGCCATGATGACATTGAATGGCGGTGCTGGCTCGAAGGGCCGAATGGCCTCCTCCCGCACCTATTGTCTATTGTCTATTGTCTATTGAAAGCGAGAAGGGTCACAAGATGCAAAAGCAGGGATGAAAATGATAAATAATCCCAATTCACTTCAGCACAATAAAGCTTGTTGTTCACTAAAAATAGACGAGGGAATTTCAACACTCATGCAATTAGATATTCCCCTTGTCAAGCTTTTGGAAATGTACTTTCCAGCATACTAAAAATAGACTTGACTTAATCTTTCACAGAATTGGAAGAGAAACCAAATATAATCAATTACCAATTTGAATGGGAAAGCACCAACTGTAAAACTACATGTATTTCTATGAAATTGACAAAAACTTGCAAAAACAAAATATATGGCAGCGTTATTGTGTTGAAGTGAATTGGGCACATATTTAAACTCCAAAAAAGCTGCCTTATGTTATTTTAAACATATCTGAACAAAAAGGACTCACTGGAACATAGCACTAATATGTACAATAAACACGAAAGGCAGCTAATATATGTTACATTCATTAATGGATCCAAACTATCCTCATGGAATTGAAAGGAACAAAAAGCCTTGGCCGCCAGAACTCACCAAAGTCAAGGTTGTGACCAAGACCCCTTCAGTGCTGGTGCAGAAAAGCAGCTCCGTGCGTAGTTAATACGCACAATTACAGTTAAATTTATTTGAAGATATTCACTGGTCTCTGGGTGCGACTGTGACACCTGTCAACTAGAGGCTGTGATTTGCAGCCGCGCCCGAGCAGACGTATCAGGCCACACTGAACAAAGGTGGGGGAATCACCAGTGTTAACGTCGACCAGGTTAGCCATGTACCCCTGTCGCCGGCTTCAGGTACTTGTACCTGACATGCGCCTCCTTCGTTTTCTTGAACCAACATTCAACGTCTCTGGACACCCAGGGTTTGCCACTGTCAAACTTGACCTTCAGTCTAACATGAACACGTTGGCTCCAACTCACGTTTAAAAGATTCCCCCTTCGCCTTGTCCAGCCAACACCTTAAATGTTCCCACCCAACAACATCATTATTGACCTTGACCCAATTTAAAACCTCAACTTTTGGGCGAACCAATGCTTTTCCATAATTAGTGTAAAGCTCAAAAAATTATGGAAACTGGTTCACAAATTCATAAATTCATAGGAGCAGAATGAGGCTGTTTGGCCCATCAAGTCCACTCCGCCATTCGATCATGGCTGGTCCATCTCTCCCTCTCAACCCCATTCTCAAGCCTTCTCCCCATTGTCCCTGGAACACGTACCAATCAAGAATCTATCCACCTCTGGCTTGAAAATATCCATTGACTTGGCCTCCACAGAATTCCGTGGCAACTAATTCCACAGATTCACCACCCAATGTTCTTCATCTCTAACACATCGTTGACGTGCTAGCCTGGTTTCAGCAGGGGAGTTCTACTTCTGTTGCCGCTCTTGTAGACCCATCTACACATTGGTTGAGAACAGGCTCCTGAACACACCTGACAAACTCTACCCGATCCATGCCCTCAGCTCTGTGGCCTTCACAGTCGAGATTCGGTCTGAACGATGCATTTGGAATACGCCAACCAAGTCCGCGCCGACCATCGATCCCCGCACATTAACATTAACATTATCCACACACACTTTACATTGATACCAAGCCAATTTACCTACAAACTGTACGTCTTTGGACTGTGGGACCAAATCGAAGATCTCGGGGAAACCACACGCAGGTCACAAGGGGAACGTACAAAGTCCGGACAGACAGCACACGTAGTCGGGATCGAACCCGGATCTCCGGCGCTGCAAGCGCTGTAAGGCAGCAACTCTACACGCTTCGCCACCATGCCAGCGTGCCACAGCGCCACCGTGCCTGTATGTGTGAGGTTGAAATGCGGCGTGTTCCTTCAGCGCCAGTGGACAAACTATCTTCATGGAATTACAAGGGGAAAAAAGCCATGTCCGCTGGAACTCACCAAAGACAGGATTGTGACCAAGACCCCCTTTCATTGCTGGTGCAAAAAAGCAGCTCCGTTCGTTGTTCAAACCCACAATTACAGTTCAGATTTATTTCTTTACACAAATTTTAGTCAACAGAACGAAGGGTGATGTGATCAGAGTCACCATCTCAGCTCTGAACTTGGTCTGCGCCGCCGCGTAAACCACCGTGTTGGTGCAGGAGCTCAAAGACTGCAGCATGACTCCGGTTATCCCAATGATGTTGAAGATGTTGGTGACATCTTTCTGGAAGAATACGGCATCGGTGATGCTGATGCTGATTTTATGCACCACATTCACCGTCCACAGCAGGATGAAGCTGCCCGAGATGGCGAGAAGTAAAACGATGGATTTTCTTCGGTTCTCCATCTCGGGGTCAATGTGACTCTCGCCCTTCTCGCTGCCCCGGAGTTCCCTCCTGACCCTGCTGGCCCGGATGATGTGTCTGATGGTCAGAGCGTTGAGCAGCGCGATCAGCACAAACGGAACCAACGGGGTCAATGCGACCCGCAGCCAGTAATAAGCCATCCAGAGTGGCGATGTGTAGAAGGTGGATTTTATAACACAGAACATTGGTATACCGTCAATTACTTTTGCAGGTTCAAATATAAAGTGAAAACCTGCGTTCAGTGCAAGGCTGATCACGCACATTGACGTTATAATAACAGTCGCGATTTTCTCGGTACAGTATTTCGCTTTAAAATTTTGGAAACAAATGGCGATGAACCTATCGAAGGTGAAGAGGACAGTTAACGACACAGAACAATCAAGGGCCACCACGGCCAGGTGCGAGATGAGGCTGCAGACTGGAGTGAAGTCCAGGAATGACCCTGGGAAGTACATGCTTTTAATGATTTCGAGAGTGACGTTAACGACCAGGACCATGAGGTCGGCGAGTGCCATGGACAACAGGTAGCGGCTGATGCATTTGGAGAGTCCGCACCTTCCTCGGATCACAATCGCTACCGTCAGTAAATTTGCTGCAAGGAAGAAATGGAAACGTGAGAACCATGGTCATCAGAACAAGAGGCTGGGACAGGCGAGGAAGAAAGCGCAGTGAAGTGTTGGTCCTAAATTGGTTTAACATTCAGTAGAACGAAGGGTTGGTCCAGATAGATGGGTTTAAATCCCACCGGGACAGAGTGGGAAGTTAAATGCAACAAATGATAAATATTGTCAGACGGTCATAAGTGATAGGAGCAGATTTAGGCAGAAATAAATAGGCACCTGTTGGATTTGGACAGTCAGTCTGCTGACTTGGATATCTCGATAGGAAAATCTAGCTCAATTTTCTCTATTTTGTTTACCATTGACTGCCAGGGGAAACGCGGGAGTCTGGTAGTGGGTGGCGCATTTACCGCCGTAGCCCATTCCCTTACCGGTGAACGTGGGAGCAGTGGACGGCGGAGGATTACAACGCGCCAACCAGTTAATTACAGTTTGTTTCCAACCTCCGGTTCTCGTTTCCTTGCTCTGACCAATGAGTTCAACCCTCCCCTCAGCTCAGTAACTCAAAGTCACCGGGACTGTTAAAGCACCTTGTTAAAACAAAACAGACCGCGAATGAACAAGGGCGGTGATATCTCAAAAGACGAAGTCACATTGAGAAGCGATATCGCGACTCACCTGGAACCCCGAACGCCACGAGAACAGGGTAGAAAACGGCCCTACTTTGGACCAGGATTGGTCTACTCATCTCTCTCTCAGTGACTCGGTGGTGCTGGAGGCGAGTGCTCAGATCCACAGTCAGATCAAGCAACGTAAACCCAATCCTATATTTGTACCCGAGCTAAATCTCCAGTGATACAATTAGTTTGCCCAATGACTAACATTAGTCATGGTATTTTAAACAAACAGATGAGGCAATTGTTGTTAATGTAATGAAACTTTATTTTCCTCTATCAGACTCTCCACTAACTTTAAACTGTAAGTTCTCTTTTTCTGTCTCTTTTATGTTGCCGAGTTGGACGTACATGGAATCGAATGGAGATGTCTAAATAACACGTGATTTCAAAAACCATTTTCCATTACATTCATCAGACACACAGCGGTTCTTACAGGTTGTTGGTGTTCTTGTCCATGTTTTTCAGTCTGCGTTTAATGTGGTTCTTAGTTGTTGTTATTCTTGTTCAATTTCTTCAGACTGGGTTTAACGTACCAAATGTTTTATGGGTCAGGCAGTCTCGCACGTTCCCTCTTCTACTTGTAAACCTTCACCCACTTCACAATGCCGTATTCCTTGCTGAATACTGGCAGACCATAGTTCGATTCTTGTGTGTGGGAAGAACTGAAGGTGTCGGGTTACATCGGATATGACAATAGACTATAGACAATAGACAATAGACAATAGGTGCAGGAGGAGGCCATTCGACCCTTCGAGCCAGCACCGCCATTCAATGTGATCATGGGTGATCATTCTCAATCAGTACCCCGTTCCTGCCCTCTCCCCATACCCCCTGGCTCCGCTATCCTTAAGAGCTCTATCCAGCTCTCACTTGAATGCATTCAGAGAATTGGCCTCCACTGCCTTCTGAGGCAGAGAATTCCACAGATTCACAACTCTCTGAGTGAAAAAGTTTTTCCTCATCTCAGTTCTAAATGGCCTACCCCTTATTCTTAAACTGTGGCCCCTTGTTCTGGACTCCCCCAACATTGGGAACATGTTTCCTGCCTCTAACGTGTCCAACCCCTTAATAATCTTATACGTTTCGATAAGATCTCCTCTCATCCTTCTAAATTCCAGTGTATACAAGCCTAGTCGCTCCAGTCTTTCAACGTATGAAAGTCCCGCCATTCCGGGAATTAACCTAGTAAACCTACGCTGCACGACCTCAATAGCAAGAATATCCTTCCTCAAATTTGGAGACAAAAACTGCACACAGTATTCCAGGTGCGGTCTCACTAGGGCCCTGTCCAACTGCAGAAGGACCTCTTTGCTCCTATACTCAACTCCTCTTGTTATGAAGGCCAACATTCCATTGGCTTTCTTCACCGCCTGCTGTACCTGCATGCTTCCTTTCAGTGACTGATGCACTAGGACACCCAGATCTCGTTGTACGTCCCCTGTTCCTAACTTGACACCATTCAGATAATACTCTGCCTTCCTATTCTTACCACCAAAGTGGATAACCTCACACTTATCCACATTAAACTGCATCTGCCATGCATCCGCCCACTCACCCAACCTGTCCAAGTCACCCTGCACCGTCATAGCATCTTCCTCACAGTTCACACTACCACCCAGCTTTGTATCATCTGCAAATTTGCTAATGGTACTATTAATCCCTTCATCCAAGTCATTGATGTATATTGTAAATAGCTGCGGTCCCAGCACCGAGCCTTGCGGTACTCCACTAGTTACTGCCTGCCATTCTGAAAGGGACCCATTTATCCCCACTCTTTGCTTTCTGTCTGTCAACCAATTTTCTATCCATGTCAGTACCCTACCTCCAATACCATGTGCTCTAATTTTGCCCACTAATCTCCTATGTGGAACCCTGTCAAAGGCTTTCTGAAAGTCAAGGTACACCACATCCACCGGCTCTCCCTTGTCAATTTTCCTGGTTACATCCTCAAAGAATTCCAGAACATTAGTCAAGCATGATTGGATATGGTTAGAAAGTGCTGGAGTAACTCAGCATGCCAGGCAGCATCTCTGGAGAAAAGGAATAACTGACGTTTCGGGTTAAGACCTGAAGAAGTTGGATTCTGAACTGGTGCTCATTGTCTCAAAAGAGGCAGCCAGCATCATCAGAGACCCACACAATGCTGGCCACGCACTCATGTCACCACTGCCATCGGGAAGAAGGTGCAGGAGCCTGAAAACGGTAACGTCCAGTTTCAGGAACAGCTTCTTCCCTGCAGCCATCGTGCTATTAAACACAAAAACTGTAATAAGCTCTGAACTACAAGAGAATATTATTATTATTATTAATATTATTATTATTATTATTATTATTATTATTATTATTATTATTATTATTATTATTATTATTATTATTATTATTATTATTATTATTATTATTATTATTATTATTATTATTATTATTATTATTATTATTATTATTATTATTATTATTATTATTATTATTATTATTATTATTATTATTATTATTATTATTATTATTATTATTATTATTATTATTATTATTATTATTATTATTATTATTTACATTGTTCTATCTGGGACAAATGACAATAAAACATTCTTGAATCTTGACTCTTGCTCCGAGACTTGCGCGGAATTAAACTGTTAAAACAAGAATCTTTGGTCTCTTCTCATTTACGTTATCAATTTTCATCCCGGAGTCTTGGTGAACTGGGGGTGATCAGTGCAGGAATATTCGCGACACTTTAGGGAGAGGTTGGGCACGCTAGCCGATCATTTCTTGAGCCGCAGAAGGCTGGGTTGATCCTCCAGAGGTGAAGAAAATCACGAGAGGCATAGGCAGGATGAATGTACATATATTTCCCATAGCAGGAGGATTAAAAAAATTACAATTACAGTTTAGTTTATTGTCACATCTACCGAGGTATAGTGCAAAGCTGTTGTTGCGTGATATCCGCTCAGCAGAAAGAAAATTCACGATTGCAATCGAGCCATTTACAGCGTACAGATACATGATAAGGAAGTAAAGGTTAGTACAAAGTAAAGCCCGCAAAGAGCGTTCAAAGATAGTCCGAGGGTCACCAATGAGGTAGATAGTCGTTCAGGATTGCGCTTTGATTGTGGAAGGACGTTGCAGGTGCCTGATAACAGCTGGAAACTGAGCCTGAATCTGGAGGTGTGCGTTTTCATACTTCTGTACCCTTTGCCTGATGGGAGAGGAGAGAAGATTTAGGGCAGAGGTTTGAGGTGAGAGGGGAACGATGTGATGAACCATGGCGGCAACATGTTCACACAGAGGGCTGTGAGCTGCTAGAGAGAATGGTTAACACGGATGTAATAACAACATTGAAACAACATTTCGACAGATACTTGGATAGATGCTGTCCTGGTGAAGACAGCTCCGTTGCATCCAGTCTCTGTTCACTACGGAAAGGATTTGATGATATTTTCTTCCTTTCTGAACATTGAGAGACATTGACGGCGTCAGTTGATTAGTTCTGGTTTATTTGGTTTGACATATAAGATTATTAAGGGGTTGGACGCGTTAGAGGCAGGAAACATGTTCCCAATGTTGGGGGAGTCCAGAACCAAGGACCACAGCGTAAGAATAAGGGGTAGTCCATTTACAACGGAGATGAGGAAAAACTTTTTCAGACAGAGAGTTGTAAATCTGTGGAATTCTCTGCCTCAGAAGGCAGTGGAGGCAAATTCTCTAAATGCATTCAAGAGAGCGCTAGATAGTGCTCTTAAGGATAGCGGAGTCAGGTGGTATGGGGAGAAGGCAGGAACGGGGTACTGATTGAGAATGATCAGCCATGATCACATTGAATGGTGGTGCTGGCTCGAAGAGCCGAATGGCCTATTGTCTATTGTCTATTAACATTGAACCAGCGGGTGGCGCTGCAATGGCTGCCTCGCCAACAGTCTGTCTTGTCCTTTGGTGTTTTTTGGTGTTACCTTTGTTTTATATTGGGGGTGGGAGGGGATGGGAGAAACATTATTAAATTTCTTAACTCGACGGAGATGCGATATTTTCCCCTATGGTATCTCGGTCCGCACTGCGGCCTAACATGGATGAGCTGGCGGCCTCTTGCTAGGGATCGACTTCGGGAGCTCCAACCGCGGGAGCCTGCAGCATTTAAGATCGTGGAGCTGGCGGTCCCGGGTTATGGATCGACTCCGGGAGCTCGAAGCATCACGAGCTTCGCCCGCCCCGAACGCGGGAGAATAAAGAGGGAAGAAGGTTAGAATTTATTGCTTTCCATCACAGTGAGGAATGTGGGGAATCCGCTTTGGTGGATGTTTATATTAACTTTTATGTAGTTGTGTGTCTTGCTGCTTTTCTCGATATGGTAAATCGAGTTTCACTATGCCTTAATTAGTACACGTGACAACAAAAGACCTTTGAAACCTCTGAAACCTTTTAAAAAATAAGTGTGATTCCTCTCTACACTCTTCCATTGCCCATCATTGTTAAATATAAGACAATAACACCAAAGGGCATACGTGCAGGATTAGGCCATTGTGCCTATTGAGTCTGCTCCGCCATTTGTTAATGGCTGATCTATTTTGCTCTCTCCACCCCATTCTCCTGCCTTCTCACCCGTACTAATCAAGAACCATTCAATCTCCGCTTTCAAAATACCCAAAGACTTGGCCTCCACCGCCGTCTGTCACAATGAATTGCACAGATGCACCACCATCTGGCTAAATAAATTCCTCCTCATCTCCATTTTAAAGGCACGGTTTTTTTTCTGAGGTAAGCCCTCTCGTCCTAGACTTTCCTCATACTGGAAACATCCTCTCGACATTCACTCTATTTAGGCCTTTGATTATGCGGTTGGTGTCAATGAGATCCTCGCCCATCCTTCTTATCTCCAGTGAGTACAGGCCCTGATCCTTCAAAAGCTCCTTGTACGTTAACTTAATCATCATTGGATCCAAAGCCAGTGCATCCTTCATCAGATATAAGGCCCACAGCTGTTCACCATATTCCAAATTTTGCCGCCTTACAAGACCCCTGAAATATCTTTCAGAATGTTAGAAAGTATTTTTACTATGTGCATCTTCCAGGGAGACAGTTAGACACCTGAATTCTTCGACATTAAATTTCCCATTGATAACGTGGAGAACAGTCGGTCGTTTCTTGCAATCCTCAACAAGTAACAACTGGCATTGTATTTCACACAAGCGTCACATCTCCAACGAGGTAGAAAAAGATCAATACCTGGTGCTTATCGGGATAGTTGAATGGGTTAGCAGCCAAAGAATCATATTAATGCAAACGCCATGTTTATTCGGGAAAGGAACTGCTGCAATGTACCATCTCGGCAAGCAAGGGTCACAGATTCACTGGAACAAAGAACTAGCCCTGATCTAGCATCCCGACCTGGAATGACAGTCCCGCCATTCCGGGAAATAACCTAGTAAACCTACGCTGCACCCCCTCAATAGCAACAATATCCTTCCTCATGTTTCACCAGCACCTTGCCACCCCGATCTGCCAATCTACAACGCACAGGAAAATTGAATATTGAGTACCGACAACTTGTCCGCACATGGTCTTGCATTATACATCTAATATACTTTTCAAATGCTGTACTATTATTTTGTAAGATATACAGAGACTAATCTGCACCTAGTAGTTTACAAAGTTGATGTGGTTCTGTGGGGAAGCTGGCAGCTGATGGGAACGCATTGGGTTTCATGGGGTTGTTTCCATTATTTGTGGAAATGCTGGCTGGCATTTTATTTTAGAGGATGTTCATGCAAGGTGCTGGGATGGATCTTTCTTGTAGTTGTTTTTGCAAAATGCAGATATGTTTGTTGGGCTGTTCTCTTGGTCTTTCAGGGACGTGCTGGTTCTGCCGAGCTCATCTGGATTTATCACCATCTATATACTCCCCCTCTCCATCGCCGTCCACCTTCATCTCCAGCAGCGTTAGAGCCCCAGCCGTCTGCAAAATGGCGGCGCTGCCATATCAGCTGCGGCTTACCTGCGGTCCATTTGCCTTTGTGTTTTGTTGTTTTTTTGTGTCTTAATTGTCGATGTGATGTCGTGTTTTTGTGTTTGTGTACTATGTGTGGGTGTGGGGGGGAGGGGGGAACTGTAAAATTGTAAATATGTGTCCCTTCCGAACGGAGACCCGACCTTTGTTTTCTGGGTGATGTCTCCGTTCCTGCTGCGGCCTACCATCGGCCCAACTCCTGGAGCTGGCGGCCTCCAGGGCTCTGGTTCACAGAGCCCGCGGATCGGACTTACCATCAGCGGAGCCGGCCGTCTTCGGAGGCTGCGGGAGCGGCTGCGACTCTCCTTAGGCTCGGGCCGCGAGGATGCCGACATCGGGAGCTCCGGCAGCGGCAGCGGCAGCATGTTCGCCCGCCCCGGGTCGCGGGGCTTGGGTCGCGGACATTTCACCGTCCGGCGCGGCCTAAAATAGGCCGCGGGATTTCTCTCTGCTGGGCGGGGGCTTCAATGTCGGGAGCCACGACCGCCCCGACGTGCAGCAGCAGCGGCAGCATGTTCGCCCGCCCCGGATCGCGGGGCTTGGGTCGGCCCGCTGCAGACCTTTCACCGTCCGGCGCGGCCAGCAACCACAACAGCCTGACTGCGGGAGAAGACGGCAGGGGAACGGAAAAGACATTGTGGCCTTCCATCACAGTGAGGAGAGGACTGGAGGAGACTCACTGTGATGGATGTTTCTTTTTTTTGTGTGTTTTGGGGGTTGTGTAATTTGGCTATTTTAATGCTTTATTGTGTAATCTGCCTAATTTAATGTTTTTATTGTTGGACTGTGGGTGACTGAATGTCCTCCAAAAAAATCGTTTTTTTGGATGACAAATAAAGCTATCTTGAATCTTGAATCTTGAATTACAGTAGAGACCGTGGTAACGGCAGTTGTTCAATGCCAGTGATTTATTATCTTGGAGCCACGTGATATGAATATCGATTTGCTGTGTTTCTGCTGCTAATACTTGAATATTTAGCTTAACAATGTGATTATTCATTGAGATCGCGGTTGCAGAGGAAAGATCAAGGGGGACCTTGAGAGCTTAATTGAGGGATATCAGGCAGGGCTCGGTAAACAGGTGAAAGATAACCGGGGATGGGAAAACGACTGGCAAATTGCATACAAGTACATGGGTTGGGGGCAGAGCGATTGGCAAATGGGTAGAGATGCATTTCTTTTCCCACCTTTTCTGATATTACCACCTTCATTTGTCCGCGTGACCCTCTGCCAGACCATCCACGTGGTTTATATATCTCTGTACAAAAGCACATGACAGGTCCCCGAGCGGAGCCGCGCGGTGCCGGGTTGCTCAACAGCTTAAACTCACTAATACAAAGTCGACGATCACACGGTGTCTCCGATCTCCAAGCCCATTCCCGATCCTCCTCTCCCCATATACCCCGCCCCAGTCTTTACACTTCACTCCTTTCCCTCGCTCCTGATGTGACGACCCTTTGTCTCATTTTCACCTCCTACCTTAGTCACTTACTCCACCCCCTCCCAGTCACACCCTTCCCACTTGTATCCTCCGTCACCTGCCAGGATTAGCCCTGACTCACCGCTCCGCTTTCGCAGCTTGCACCGCCTCCACAAATCGGTCTGAAGGAGAGTCCAGACCTAAGTCATCATCTGTCCATTCCGTTAGGAAAATGAGGAGGAATTTCTTTCGTCAGATGGAGGTGAATCGGTGGAATTCTTTGCCCAGAAGACTGTAGAGGGCGTCAATTGATATTTATTAAGGCAGAGATAGATAGATGCTTGATTAGTACGGATGGCAAGGGTTATGGTGAGAAGGCAGGAGAATGGGGTTACGAGAGAGAGAGAGAGGAAGATCAGCCATGATTGAATGGTGGAGTAGACGTGATAATCCTATTACTTATGACCGTACGATCTTCTGCGCATACACATTGGACCAATGCTCGACCGGGACGCTAACACATCCCGGCCCTTCCCCCTCCCCCATGCCCCCATCCCCGTCAGTTTCCAAAGACGTACAGGTATGTAGGTTAATTGGCTGGGTAAATGTAAAAATTGTCCCTAATGGGTGTAGGATAGTGTTAATGTGCGGGGATCGCTGGGCGGCACGGACTTGGAGGGCCAAAAAGGCCTGTTTCCGGCTGTATATATATGATATGATATGATGATATGATATATATTCATTCCTCGAACATCACACATCTCGGCTCTTCTATTCTTATCTCTTTAACTCATACTGGTCTTTGTCCAACAGTCTGCAAATTAAAGCCCCTCCCCCACGCCTGTATCCACCTATCACTTGCCAGTCTCTATCTCACACCACCTCATTTTCTCCCAAACCCCTGACTACATACAGTTTGAAGAAGGGTCCTGGCAGTAATCGTCGTCTATTAGTGTTGTCCACCGACGCTGCCCGTGTCTCAGAGTTACTCCCGCACTTTGTGCGTTCTTTGTAAACCAGCATCTCCAGTCCTTCGTGTCAACATTAACGCGTTCTAAATCCGGGTGTAAGGGCTCAGATCTGTAGATTGAACTGGGGATATAGTTCCACATTGTTACCCGCACTGTATCGGTGGAAGTGGTTTGGGGAATCTGGGAGACGCGAGAGAGGCGATTCAATAGGGCGGCACGGTAGCGCAGCGGTAGAGTTGCTGCTTTACAGCGAATGCAGCGCCGGAGACACAGGTTCGATCCTGACTACGGGTGCTGCACTGTAAGGAGTTTGTACGTTCTCCCCGTGACCTGCGTGGGTTTTCTCCGAGATCTTCGGTTTCCTCCCACACTCCAAAGACGTACAGGTATGTAGGTTAATTGGCTGGGTGAATGTAAAAATTGTCCCTAGTGGGTGTAGGATAGTGTTAATGTACGGGGATCACTGGGCGGCACGGACTTGGAGGGCCGAAAAGGCCTGTTTCCGGCTGTAGATATATGATAATACCGAAATTTAATAGATGTTTGGAGGAAAAGCCATCCCAGGGAAAGAGACTACTCCTTTTATTCCAATGGACATGATACATATTCTAAAATAGATCTATTTTTGATTTCAGCTTAATTAAGGGGTAGAATAATACAAATAGATTACAAGGCTAGATTGTTATCGGATCACTCACCATTATTAATGAAAATTACGATGCCAGATAAAGAACAGTCAGTGTATAGGTGGAGACTCAACTCTTTACTATTGAAAAGGCAAGACTTTTGTGATTTTATTCGAGGACAAATTGGATTATTTTTGGAAACAAATTTAAATTCAGTTGATGATAAATTTATTGTATGGGATGCAATGAAGGCTTATTTGAGAGGCCAAATTATAAGCTACTCGTCTAAGATAAAGAAAGACTATAGGAAGGAATCTGAAAGATTAGAAAAAGAAATCACCGTATTAGAAAAAGACTTACAGAAAGCTTCTTCAGATACGAAAAAAATACAACTTGCAAATAAAAAATTTCAATAAAATACTTTACATACTTACAGAACAGAAAAACTAATATTACGAACCAACCAAAGATATTATGAATTAGGAGAAAGATCGCATAAGCTATTGGCATGGCAACTGAAAGAAGAACAAATATTAAGAACAATAAATTCAATTAGAACAGATCAAAACATTATTACTTATAAACCTAGAGAAATCAATGAGGTATTTAAACAATTCTACACTAATCTGTACCATTCTGAATCTGAAAAGGATGAAATTAAGATAAATAATTTTTTATCCAAGATACAATTACCAACAATCTCTAATGAGGAGCAGATGGGACTAAATGCCTCCTTTACTTTGAGAGAAGTGGAGGAAGTATTATATTCTTTACCAAGTAATAAATCTCCAGGGGAAGATGGTTTCCCGCCTGAGTTCTATAAAAAAATTAAAGATTTGTTGTTACCAGTATTTATGGAAGTGATACATCAAGCGGAAAAAACTTCTACATTACCAGAATCCTTCTCAATGGCAATTATAACCGTAATTCAAAAAAAAAGGGAAAGACCCTTTAAATGCATCTTCTTATAGACCAATATCATTGTTGAATGCAGATTATAAAATAGTTGCTAAGCTTTTGGCAAGGAGATTGGCAGAATATTTACCGAAGCTGGTTAAAGAGGACCAAACTGGATTTGTCAAAAAAAGGAAAATATCTGATAACGTAGCAAGATTTATAAGTATTTTACATTTAGCACAGAAAAGAAAGGAATTGATCGTAGCAGTTGCTTTAGATGCTGAAAAGGCGTTTGACAGGTTAGAATGGGATTTTTTATTTAAAGTATTAGAGAAGTACGGATTGGGAAATGGTTTCATTAACTTTATAAACAACCTAAAGCCAAAGTGGTGACAAATGGCCAATCTTCTGAATCATTTAATTTGGAAAGATCTAGTAGACAGGGATGTCCCTTGTCACTGGCTTTATTTGTATTGGCCATTGAACCTCTGGCAGAGCTAATAAGATCAGATTTAGATATTGAAGGATTTAAAGTTAATCAGGAAAATCACCAAATTACTTTATTTGCAGATGATGTTTTAATTTGTCTTACTAGACCATTGGAATCCTTAAGAAAATAATATTTCAGACTGGAAGAATATGGGAAAGTATGAGGATACAAAATTAATAAAGATAAAACTGAAATAATGCCTCTTTTTAAAGGTAATTATGATCAATGTAAAAGAGAAAGTCAGTTTAAATGGCAAAAAGAAGGCATGAAGTACCTAGGGGTTAAAGTAGATAATAAGTTAAATAATCTGTATAAACTAAATTATAAACCACTAATTAAAAAAATAGATGAGGACTTGAAGAAATGGATGAATCTTCCAATTACATTGCTAGGGAGAGTGAACTGTATTAAGATGAATATTTTTCCGAGGATAGAGTATTTATTCCAAACACTGCCTATACCTTTACCAAATAATTTTTTTCAAGAATTGAATAAAATTGTGAGAAATTTTCTTTGGAATGGTAAAATGCCAAGAGTGTCTATGGAAAATTTAACATGGAAATTTGAATTAGGTGGACTGCAAGTACCAAATTTTAAAAATTACTATCAATGTATAAATTATTACAAAAATCTAGTCCAAAGACAGGAATTCAAAAATCAAGACAAAGATGCGAAACAGATCTGTATATTATCATTGATGAACCAAGTTGGGAAAGATTGTGTTTAGAAAGTATGAAAAATACTATTAATGTGAGATATAGTTTAGTACAATATAATTTTTTACATCAATTATATTTAACTCCGAAAAAATTAAACAATTTAAATCCAAATTTACCTGAAATTTGTTTTAGATGCAACCAGGATGTGGGTAATTTTTTACACTCCACATGGGCATGTCCGAAGGTAACTTCTTTTTGGAAAGACCCAAAAAACCTTTTGGAACAATTGATGAATAAGACCACACCATTGGATTCAAGGTTGTTTTTATTGGGAGATACTAATGGAATATTACCAAGATTAAGTTTAGATAAATATCAGGAAAGATTTCTCCAAATAGCAATAGCAATAGCAAAAACATGTGTAGCGGTCACTTGGAAAGATCACAATGAAATAAGAATTGAAAGATAGTATGCAGAAATGCGTAGTTGTATCCCATTAGAAAAAGCTACTTATAATCTGAGAAATAGATATGATTTCTTTTTGAAACATTGAACCCATTCACTTTAAAACTAGGATTAAGAATTGGAAATACTTAATTTCAGGATTGTTTTGATACCCTTAAAAAGAATTTAATAAGAAATTATTAAGTGTTTCCTTCCTGTTTCCAGGTTTCCTTCATTCTTTCTTTCTTTCTTTCCTTCCTTTTTTTTTTTTCTTTCTTTCTTCTCCTTTTTCCTCTTTTTTCTAACGGGCGGTGGGGGGTTGTGGGTGGGGAGATAATACAGAACAATACATGTATAATCGAATTTATAATGAATAATCGAATTTATAATGTAGGTATGAGTGGTAACATGTATGTGTTTTGTTAAAATTTAAATAAAATTATTAACATTTTAAAAAAGACCGGAGGGCGTCGGGGATGAGTGAGCGCTCGGGGTGAACGTGGGGAAATGAACCGGGGAGTTCAGATGCGGACGGGGCGTGGAGAATGTGGCTCCCGCACGTGGAGGTGAGGTTGGATAGCGATGTGGTCACTGTACGAGAGAGGTGAACCCTCTGCTCCTGAAACGGACTCTGCGTAAACAGCAGCAACTGGGACTTGCCAGCGCCTCCAACCTCTTCATTCCTCGAGGCGAGAAGCAGCTCTGAGCGATTTTTCGCGTTGAGGAGTAACAATTCAGATGCATTTCTTCACACAGAGTTTAATTAGAGTAAGCACCGAATCAAAGGGAAATAGAATCAGCTTCACCATCTCGGCTCTGAACTTGGTCTGCGCCACCGCGTAAATCACCGTGTTGGTGCAGGAGCTCAAAGACTGCAGCATGACACCGATCATGCGAATGATTGTGAGAGTGGCGGTGATCTCTCTCAGGTAGGAAGTCGTAACGGCGACACTGATGCTGATTTTATGCACCACATTCACCGCCCACAGCAGGATGAAGCTGCCCGAGATGGCGAGCAGTAAAACGATGGATTTCCTTCGGTTCTCCATCTCGGGGTCACTGTGACTCTCGCCCTTCCCGCTGCCCCGGAGTTCCCTCCTGACTCTGCTGGCCCGGGTGATGTGTCTGATAGTCAGAGCGTTGAGCAGCGCGATCAGCACAAACGGAACTAACGGGGTCAATGCGACCCGCAGCCAGTAATAAGCCACCCAGAGTGGCGACGTGTAGAAGGTGGATTTTATAACACAGAACATTGGTATACCGTCAATTACTTTTGCTGGTTCAAATATAAAGTAAAAACCAGCGTTCAGTGCAAGGCTGATCACGCACATTGACATTATAATCACAGTCGCGATTTTTTGGGTACAATATTTCGCTTTAAAATTCTGGAAACAAATGGCGATGAACCTATCGAAGGTGAAGAGGACCGTTAACCAAACAGAAAAATCAATGGCCACCACGCCCAGGTAGAAGATGATGCTGCAGACTGGAGTGACGTCCAGGAATGACCCTGGGAAGTACATGGGCTTAATGAGTTCGAGTGTGACGTTAACGATCAGGACCATGAGGTCGGCGAGTGCCATGGACATCAGGTAGCGGCTGATGCATTTGGAGAGTCCGCACCTTCCCCGGATCACAATCGCCACCGTCAGTAAATTTGCTGCAAGGAAGAAATGGAAACGTGAGAAACATGGTCATCAGAACAAGGGGCTGGGACAGACGAGGAAGCAAACGTAGTCTACAGATGTCCGCTTTGCATTTCCTATTTGTACTAGTGTCTGACTTGATGTGTACATGTGAGCTATGCATTGACTGAATAGTAAACGAAACAAAGTTGGTCGCTGTATCCCGGTACACGTGGCAATAATGAACCATGACTAATACAAGATGACGACGAATATCTTCTCTGGCAGAATTGTGGTTCTTCGGCATTCACAGCCCAGAGAGTTTCCGGGGTGGAGTCATTGAACAAATACAAGACGTAGATGAACAGAGATGGGGTGTGTAAGTTACTCAATGGACAAGGTAAACTTTTATTGTGGCCAAAATTGGAGCAACTATAATCTCATTGAATAACGAAACAGGTTGCCTTGTCGAATGTTATTTTCCGTAACGGAGACAGGCAGCTGCTGTAAAGACCCAAACAATGAGGATCCTCGTAGATTTAACTGCGGGATATTAGGCAGGCGTTCTGAAGGTCCAGTGAAACAGTTGTAAAGGGAAAAGTCCATCCGCTTTCCAAACACTGCCTGATATTCCGCCCTTGCATTTAACTAGGTTTTCTCCGAGATCTTCGGTTTCTGTTCTCGTTTTCTTACTCTGACCAATGATTTGAACCCTCCCCTCAGCTCAGTAACTCATAGTTACAGGGACTGTTAAAGCACCTTGTAAAACAAACAGACCGCGAATGAACAAGGGCGGTGATATCTCAAAGGACGAAGTCACATTGACAAGCGATAACGCGACACACCTGGAACCCCGAACGCCACGAGAACAGGGTAGAAAACGGCCTTAATTTGGACAAGGATCGGTCTACTCATCTCTCTCTCCCAGTGACTCGGTGGTGTTGGAGGCGGGTGCTCGGATACACAGTCACATCAAGCAACGTGAATCCAATCCTATATTTGTACCCGAACTAAATCTCCAGTGATACAATTAGTTTGCCCCATGACTAACATTAGTCATGGTACTTTAAACAAACAGATGTTGTTAGTGTAATGAAACTTTATTTTCATCTATCAGACTCTCGACTAACTTTAAACTGTGAGTTCTCTTTTTCTGTCTCTTTTGTGTTGCCGAGTTGGACGCACATCGAATCGAATGGGGATGTCTAAATTATGCGTTGATCTCAGAAACAATTTCCCATTACATTCATCAGACACACAGCGGTTCTTACAGGTAGTTGTTGTTCTTGTCCATGTTTTTCAGTCTGGTTTTAATGTATCAGTGTTTTATGGGTCAGGCAATCTCGCACGTTCCCTCTTCTACTTGTAAACCGTTACCCACTTCACAATGCCGTATTCCTTGCTGAATACTGGCAAACCATAGTTCCACTCTGGTGTGTGGGAAGAACTGAAGATGTCGGGTTACATCGGAGATGGTTAGAAAGTGCTGGAGTAACTCAGCAGGCCAGACAGCATCTATGGAGAAAAGGAATAGCTGACGTTTCGGGTTAAGATCTGAAGAAGTTGGATTCTGAACTGGTGCTCATTGCCTCAAATAGGCAGCCAGCATCATCAGAAACACACACCATGCTGGCCACACACTCATGTCATCACTGCCACCGGGAAGAAGGTACAGGAGCCTGAAAACGGTAACACCCAGGTTCAGGAACAGCTTCTTCCCTGCAGCCATCAGGCTATTAAACACAAAAACCTCAAATAAGCTCTGAACTGCAAGAGATTATTATTATTATTATTATTATTATTATTATTATTATTATTATTATTATTATTATTATTATTATTATTATTATTATTATTATTATTATTATTATTATTATTATTATTATTATTATTATTATTATTATTATTATTATTATTTACATTGTTCTATCTGGGACAAATGACACTAAAACATTCTTGAATCTTGCCTCTTGCTCCGAGTCTTGCGCGGAATTAAACTGTTAAAACAAGAATCTTTGGTGTCTTCTCATTTACGTTATCAATTTTCATCCCGGAGTCTTGGTGAACTGGGGGTGATCAGTGCAGGAATATTCGCGACACTTTAGGGAGAGGTTGGGCACGCTAGCCGATCATTTCTTGAGCCGCAGAAGGCTGGGGTTGATCCTCCAGAGGTGAAGAAAATCAGAGAGGCATAGGCAGGATGAATGTACATATATTTCCCATAGCAGGGAGATTAAAAAAAATACATTTACAGTTTAGTTTATTGTCACATCTACCGAGGTATAGTGCAAAGCCGTTGTTGCGTGATATCCGCTCAGCAGAAAGAAAATTCACGATTGCAATCGAGCCATTTGCAGTGTACAGATACATGATAAGGAAGTAACGTTTAGTACAACGTAAAGCCCGCAAAGAGCGTTCAAAGATAGTCCGAGCGTCACCAATGAGGTAGATAGTCGTTCAGGATTGCGCTTTGATTGTGGAAGGACGTTGCAGGTGCCTGATAACAGCTGGAAACTGAGCCTGAATCTGGAGGTGTGCGTTTTCATACTTCTGTACCCTTTGCCTGATGGGAGAGGAGAGAAGATTTAGGGCAGAGGTTTGAGGTGAGAGGGGAACGATGTGATGAACCATGGCGGCAACATGTTCACACAGAGGTCTGTGAGCTGCTAGAGAGAATGGTTAACACGGATGTAATAACAACATTGAAACAACATTTCGACAGATACATGGATAGATGCTGTCCTGGTGAAGACAGCTCCGTTGCATCCAGTCTCTGTTCACTACGGAAAGGATTTGATGATATTTTCTTCCTTTCTGAACATTGAGAGACATTGACGGCGTCAGTTGATTAGTTCTGGTTTATTTGGTTTGACATATAAGATTATTAAGGGGTTGGACGCGTTAGAGGCAGGAAACATGTTCCCAATGTTGGGGGAGTCCAGAACCAAGGGCCACAGTGTAAGAATAAGGGGTAGTCCATTTACAACGGAGATGAGGAAAAACTTTTTCAGACAGAGAGTTGTAAATCTGTGGAATTCTCTGCCTCAAAAGGCAGTGGAGGCAAATTCTCTAAATGCATTCAAGAGAGCGCTAGATAGTGCTCTTAAGGATAGCGGAGTCAGGTGGTATGGGGAGAAGGCAGGAACGGGGTACTGATTGAGAATGATCAGCCATGATCACATTGAATGGTGGTGCTGGCTCGAAGAGCCGAATGGCCTATTGTCTATTGTCTATTAACATTGAACCAGCGGGAGGCGCTGCAATGGCTGCCTCGCCAACAGTCTGTCTTGTCCTTTGGTGTTTTTTTGTGTTACCTTTGTTTTATATTGGGGTTGGGAGGGGATGGGAGAAACATTATTAAATTTCTTAACTCGACGGAGATGCGATATTTTCCCGTATGGTATCTCGGTCCGCACTGCGGCCTAACATGGAGCAGCTGGCGGCCTCTTGCTAGGGATCGACTTCGGGAGCTCCAACCGCGGGAGCCTGCAGCATTTAAGATCGTGGAGCTGGCGGTCCCGGGTTAGGGATCGACTCCGGGAGCTCGAAGCATCACGAGCTTCGACCGCCCCGAACGCGGGAGAATAAAGAGGGAAGAAGGTTAGAATTTATTGCTTTCCATCACAGTGAGGAATGTGGTGAATCCGCTTTGGTGGATGTTTATATTAACTTTTATGTAGTTGTGTGTCTTGCTGCTTTTTCTCGACATGGTAAATCGAGTTTCACTATGCTTTATTAGTACACGTGACAACAAAAGACCTTTGAAACCTTTAAAAAAATAAGTGTGATTCCTCTCTACACTCTTCCATTGCCCATCGTTGTTAAATATCAGACCATAAGACCAAAGGGCATACGTGCAGGATTAGGCCATTAGGCCTATTGAGTCTGCTCCGCTATTCGATAATGGCTGATCTATTTTGCTCTCTCCACCCCATTCTCCTGCCTTCTCACCCGTACTAATCAAGAACCATTCAATCTCCGCTTTCAAAATACCCAATGACTTGGCCTCCACCGCCGTCTGTCACAATGAATTGCACAGATGCACCACCGTCTGGCTAAATAAATTCCTCCTCATCTCCATTTTAAAGGTACGTTTTTTTTTCTGAGGTCGAGCCCTCTCGTCCTAGACTTTCCTAATACTGGAAACATCCTCTCGACATTCACTCTATTTAGGCCTTTGATTATGCGGTTGGTGTCAATGAGATCCTCGCCCATCCTTCTTATCTCCAGTGAGTACAGGCCCTGATCCTTCAAAAGCTCCTTGTACGTTAACTTAATCATCATTGGATCCAAAGCCAGTGCATCCTACATCAGATATAAGGCCCACAGCTGTTCACCATATTCCAAATTTTGCCGCCTTATAAGACCCCTGAAATATCTTTCAGAATGTTAGAAAGTATTTTTACTATGTGCATCTTCCAGGGAGACAGTTAGACACCGGAGTTCTTCGACATTAAATTTCCTATTGATAACGTGGAGAACAGTCGGTCGTTTCTTGCAATCCTCAACAAGTAACAACTGGCATTGTATTTCACACAAGCGTGACATCTCCAACGAAGTAGTAAAAATCAATACCCGGGGCTCATCGTGCCAAGTTAAACCGCGTAGTTGAACGGGTTAGCAGCTAAAGAATCTCAGTAATGCTGGTAAAGTAAGTGTTGCAATGTACCATCTAGGCAAGCAAGGGGCACAGATTCATTGGAACAAAAAACTAGCCCTGATCTAGGATCCCGACCTGGAATGTCATTAATTGCTTTCCCCAGAGATGCTGCTCAACCGCCCAGCGGGTTGTTTTGTTACATAATATATAATCTAGGCCAGCGAGAAGTTGGGGTGCGTAATTAGTATATTGCAAACGCAAGAAATCACAACGGAATATTCACTTTGACGTAAATCGTCTATATGGATGTGGGCTGTACAGTGGCGCAACTGGTAGACCTTCTGGCTCACAGCGCCATAGACCCACAATCCATCCTGACTGCTGGTGCTGTATGTGTGGAGTTCAGACAACCGCGGTGGATTCCTCCGGGTGCTCCGGTTTCCACCCTCATCCCCAAGATCTGCGGGTCTAGGTCAATTGTACTCTGTAAATTCCCCTAGCATGTCGGAAGTGGATGGAAGGAACATAGAACTGGTGTGAAAAATGTTATCTATGGTGAGCGTGGTCTCACTGGGTCAAAGGACAAGTATCCACGTTGTATCTGTCAATCGATGAATGGGTTGCCACTCTCCATGAAGACCTGTGTACATGTGGGGTGACGTACTGCCTCACAGTAGGTTTGTAGTCAGGCTTGTAATGAGATCGTGCACTCTGTGTAAAAGCCAAGATTGACCCAGAATTCAACTTACCTGTCGTTTCATAAAAATCCCCCCAAAACATCAGTGGAGGCCGAGTGACATTTTATTGGGAGCAGTTGCATTGAAAGTTGGAATCATCTACATATCGTGGACCGGTTAGTTTATCCTTGGACAAAGAGATGGAACAGCTCCCATTGAACGTAACGGGAGACACATTGTTTTTGATACATTGGTTGCCACAATCATGGAAGCGCTTTCACTGTACTTCGTATCAACTGGATTGAAAGTAACAGTAAAACTCAATTTTTAAAAAAGGACGAAGAAGCGGTGAGTACTTTATGTACTTCCAATTCCCACACTGACCTTTCTGATGTCTCCTCCATTGTCAGAGTGAGGCCCAACGCCTTTTTGGCGGAACAGTATCTCATATTTCGCTTGGGCAGCTTACAACCCAGTGGTATGGATATTGATTCCTTTATCTTCAAGTAACCCGTGTACTCCCTCTCTCTCCATCCCTCCCCAACAAGCCGCACCAGGTTCCCGTTCTCACATTGCAAACAGCTAACAATGGCCTGTTTCCTTTATCATTGCAGTTTTGCATGATTTTCATTCATCTGTTTTGATCTCTCTACATCACCGTATATATCGCTCGTTTCCCTTTCCCCTGTCTCGGCTGAAGAGGTGTCTTGACCCAAAATGCACCCATTGCTTCTCTCCAGAGAAGCTACCTGTTCCGCTGAGTAACTCCAGCATTTAGTGTCGATCTTACTTAAAAATAGCATTTGCAGTTCCTTCCTACACAGTACTCTGCTGTACTTTGTACGCAAAAACAAAGAACTGCATTGCACTTAGATACAGTATTATCATCGTCGTCAATTATTATGGAGACAGTTATGAACTATTTTGTTTGAGAAATGCTGCCATCCATGAACATTAATTTGAGACAATTGTGCTCATAAGCATTAAAAATGTTAGCGTTGTTGAATAAATCCCTTCTTAATGCCAACTTTAACAATTTCGCTGTGAATCCATCAGCTCTCGGTCGACACGAAAAAATCAGATCCTTGGTATGTCCATTTAGAATGGGAATATGGATTGACGCTATTGTCCCTGTTGCCCACACGAACACCCGCCAAAATCTGCTGGCTTCTCGCTCTGTTCCTCAAGCCGTGAACGAGAACAGAGACCAGCTGGTTATTTCACCATTGGTCCCTCATGTCTGTGTTTCACCAGAACCTTGTCACCCCGATTTGGCAATCTACAACGCACAGGAAAATTGAGAATTGAGTAAAGACAACTTGCCTGCACATTGTCTTGCACTACGCATTATACATCTAATATACCTTTTAAATGCTGTACTATTATTTTGTAAGGTATACAGAGACTACTTTGCACCCAGTAGATACCCAACGTGATGTGGTTCTGTGGGGAAGCTGGGAGTTGATGCGAACGTATTGGGTTTCATTGGGTTGTTTCCATTATTTGTGGAAATGTTGCCTGGCATTTTATTTTTGCGGATGTTCATGCAAGTTGCCCTGATGGACCTCTCATCGAGTTTTTTGTTGTTGCAAAAGGCAGATATGATTGTTGGGCTGTTCCGTTGGTCTTTCAGGGACGTGCTGCTTCGAACGAGATCATCTTGATTTTTCACCATCTATATACTCCCCCTCTCCAGCGCCGTCCACCCTCATCTCCAGCATCGATAAAGCTCCAGCTGTCATTACAGTAGATACCGTGGTAACGGGCGTTGTTCAATGCCAGTGGTTTGTTATCTTGGAGCCACATGATATGAGTATCGATTTGCTGTGTTTCTGCTGCTAATACTTGAATATTTAGAAACATAGAGACATAGAAAATAGGTGCAGGAGTACGTCATTCGGCCCTTCGAGCCTGCACCGCCATTCAATATGATCATGGCTGATCATCCAGCACAGTAACCTGTACCTGCCTTCTCTCCATACCCCCTGATCCCTTTAGCAAAAAGGGCCACATCTAACTCCCTCTTAAATATAGCCAATGAACTGGCCTCAACTACCTTCTGTGGCAGAGAATTCCACAGATTCACCACTCTCTGTGTGAAAACAAAATTTCTCATCTCGGTCCTAAAAGACTTCCCCCTTATCCTTAAACTGTGATCCCTTGTTATGGACTTCCCCAACATCGGGAACAATCTTCCTGCATATAGCCTGTCCAACCCCTTAAGAATTCTGTATGTTTCTATAAGATCCCCCCTCAATCTTCTAAAGTCCAGCGAGTACAAGCCGAGTCTATCCAGTCTTGCTTCATATGAAAGTCCTGCCATCCCAGGAATCAATCTGGTGAACCTTCTCTGTACTCCCTCTATGGCAAGAATGTCTTTCCTCAGATTAGGAGACCAAAACTGTACACAATACTCCAGGTGCGGTCTCACCAATGCCCTGTACAACTGCAGCAGAACCTCCCTGCTCCTATACTCAAATCCCCTCGCTATGAATGCCAACATACCATTCACTTTCTTCACTGCCTGCTGCACCTGCATGCCTACTTTCAATGACTGGTGTACCACGACATCCAGGTCTCGTTGCATCTCCCCTTCTCCTAATCGGCCACCATTGAGATAATAGTCTGCTTTCCTGTTCTTGCCACCAAAGTGGATAACCTCACATTTATCCACATTATACTGCATCTGCCATGCATTTACGCACTCACCTAACCTATCCAAGTCACGTTGCAGCCTCCTAGCATCCTCCACACAGCTAACACTACCCCCAGCTTCGTGTCATCCGCAAACTTGGAGATGTTGCATTCAATTCCCTCGTCCAAATCATTAATATATATTGTAAATAGCTGGGGTCCCAGCACTGAGCCTTGTGGTACCCCACTAGTCACTGCCTGCCATTCTGAAGAGGACCCGTTTATTCCTACTCTTTGCTTCCTGTCTGCCAGCCAGTTCTCTATCCACATCAATACTGAATCCACAATACCGTGTGCTTTAAGTTTGCATACTAATCTCTTATGTAGGACCTTGTCGAAAGCCTTCTGGAAATCCAGATATAACACATCCACTGGTTCTCCCTTATCCACTCTACTAGTTACATCCTCGAAAAATTCTATAAGATTCGTCAGACATGATTTACCTTTCATAAATCCATGCTGACTTTGTCCAATGATTTCACCACTTTCCAAATGTGCTGCTATCCCATCTTTAATAACTGACTCTAGCATTTTCCCCACTACCGATGTTAGACTAACTGGTCTGTAATTCCCCATTTTCTCTCTCCCTCCCTTTTTGAAAAGTGGGGTTACATTAGCTACCCTCCAATCCTCAGGAACTACTCCAGAATCTAAAGAGTTTTGAAAAATTATCACTAATGCATCCACTATTTCTGGGGCTACCTCCTTAAGCACTCTGGGATGCAGCCTATCTGGCCCTGGGGATTTATCTGCCTTTAATCCATTCAATTTACCTAACACCACTTCCCGACTAACCTGGATTTCACTCAGTTCCTCCATCTAATTTGACACCCGGTCCCCTGCTGTTTCCGGCAGATTATTTATGTCTTCCTTAGTGAAGACAGAACCAAAGTAGTTATTCAATTAGTCTCCCATGTCCTTGTTCCCCATGATCAATTCATCTGTTTCTGACTGCAAGGGACCTACATTTGTTTTCACTAATCTTTTTCTCTTCACATATCTATAAAATCTTTTGCAGTCAGTTTTTATGTTCCTTGCCAGTTTTCTTTCATAATCTATTTCCCTTTCCTAATTACGTCCTTTGTCCTCTGCTGGACTCTAAATTTCTCCCAGTCCTCTGGTAGGCTGCTTTTTCTTGCTAATTTGTAAGCTTCTTCTTTTGTTTTGATACTATCCCTAATCTCCCTTGTTAACCACGGATGCTCTACCTTCCCTGATGTATTATTTTGCCAAACTGGGATAAACAATTGTTGTAGTTCATCCATGCGGTCTTTAAATGCCTTCCATTGCATATCCACCGTCAACCCTTTAAGAATCAATTGCCAGTCCATCTTGGCCAATTCACGTCTCATACCCTCAAAGTTACCTTTCTTTAAGTTCAGAACTGTTGTTTCTGAATTAACTAAGCCACTCTCCATCCTAATGAAGAAATCAACCATATTATGGACACGTATAAGAAAATAACTGCAGATGCTGGTACAAATCGATTTATTCACAAAATGCTGGAGTAACTCAGCAGGTCAGGCAGCATCCACCGGAAATTGGAGGAACAGCACCTCATATTTCGCCTGGGCAGCTTGCAGCCCAGTGGTATGAACGTCGACTTCTCCAACTTTAGGTAGCTCCTCTGTCCCTCCCTTCCCCTCCTCCTTCCCAGATCTCCCTCTATCTTCCTGTCTCCACCTATATCCTT
Source organism: Rhinoraja longicauda (assembly GCF_053455715.1). Taxonomy (NCBI): domain Eukaryota; kingdom Metazoa; phylum Chordata; class Chondrichthyes; order Rajiformes; family Arhynchobatidae; genus Rhinoraja; species Rhinoraja longicauda. The sequence goes on along the minus strand of NC_135971.1, from coordinate 20,201,821 downwards.
CCTTTGTCCCGCCCCCCGACATCAGTCTGAAGAAGGGTCTCGACCCGAAACGTCACCCATTCCTTCTCTCCCGAGATGCTGCCTGACCTGCTGAGTTACTCCAGTATTTTGTGAATAAATATTATGGACACTCTTGCCCAAGGGGCCACGCACATCAAGACTGCTAACTAACCCTTCCCTCATTACTCAATACCCAGTCTAGAATAGCCTGCTCTCTCGTTGGTTCCTCTACATGTTGGTTTAGAAAACTATCCCGCATACATTCCAAGAAATCCTCTTCCTCAGCACCTCTGCCAATTTGATTCACCCAATCTATATGTAGATTGAAGTCACCCATTATAACTGTTTTACCTTTGTTGCACGCATTTCTAATTTCCTGTTTGATGCCATCCCCAACTCTACTGCTACTGTTAGGTGGCCTGTACACAACTCCCACTAGCGTTTTTTGCCCCTTAGTGTTTCGCAGCTCTACCCATATCGATTCCACATCCTCCAAGCTAATGTCCTTCCTTTCTATTGCGTTAATCTCCTCTCTAACCAGCAACGCTACCCCACTTCCTTTTCCTTTCTGTCAATCCCTCCTGAATATTGAATATCCCTGGATGTTCAGCTCCCAGCCTTGGTCACCCTGGAGCCATGTCTCCGTAATCCCAACTATATCATATTCATTAATAACTATCTGCACATTCAACTCATCCACCTTATTACGAATGCTCCTTGCATTGAGACACAAAGCCTTCAGGCTTGTTTTTACAACACTCTTCCCCTGATACAATTATGTTGAAAAGTGGCCCTTTTTGATTTTTGCCCTGGATTTGTCTGCCTGCCACTTTTACTTTTCACCTTGCTACCTATTGCTTCTATCCTCATTTTACACCCCTCTGTCTCTCTGCTCATGCTCCCATCCCCCTGCCACATTACTTTAAATCCTCCCCGACAGCACTAGAAAACACACCTCAAGGACATTGGTTCCATTCCAGCTCAGGTGCAGACCGTCTTGTTTGTACTGGTCCCACATCCCCCAGAACTGGTTCCAATGTGCTAGAAATTTGAATCCCTCCCCCTTGCACCATTTTTCAAGCCACGTATTCATCTGAAATATCCTCCTATTTCTACTCTGACTAGCACGTGGCACTGGTAGTAATCCAGAGATTATTACCTTTGAGGTCCTACTTTTAAGTTTATCTCCTAGCTCCCTAAATTCACCTTGTAGGACCTCATCCCGTTTTTTACCTATATCGTTGGTGCCAATGTGCACCACGTCAATTGGCTGTTCACCATCCCCCTCCACAATGTTCTTCAGCCGCTCAGAGACATCCCTGACCCTTGCACCAGTGAGGCAACATACCATCCTGGAGTCTCGTTTGCGGCTGCAGAAACGCCTATCTATTCCCCTTACTATTGAATCCCCTATTACTATAGCCCTTCCACTCTTTTTCCTCCCCTCCTTTGCCGCAGAGCCACCCACGGTGCCATGAACTTGGCTGCTGCTGCCTTCCCCTGATGAGCCATCTCCCCCAACAGTATCCAAAATGGCATATCTATTTAGGAGGGAGATGACCGCAGGGGACTCCTGCACTACCTGCCTACTGCTACGCTGGCTAGTGGCCACCCGGTCCCTTTCTGTCCGCATAACTTTTACCTGCGGTGTGGTCAACTCACTGCTGCTAATACTTGAATATTTGGCTTAGCAATGTGATTATTCATTGACAGCGCGGTTGTAAAGGATCAAGGGGGATCATGGGAGCTTAAGTGAGGGATATCAGGCAGGGCTCGGTAAACAGGTGAAAGATAACCGGGGATGGGAAAACGGCTGGCAAATGAGATACAGGTTCATGGGTTGGGGGGAACGCGATTGGCAAATGGGTAGAGATGTATTTTATTTCCCACCTTTTCTGATATTACCGCATTAATTTGTCCGCGTGACCCTTTTCCAGACAAATAGCACGAGTTGCTTGTGCCTCGGTACCTGGTCAGGTACAGCAGATACAGCAGCTTAATTTAATTTCCCGCGCGTCTCCCTATCTTGCCACAACCTACACGGGAACAGGCGCAGCAGGGCAACCAATTATGTGGAATAATACAGGGTATTTGATGGGTGGAGGCCTGTTGGTGTCAACCAGCTTCCACCAGTGGGTGATAGGCAAGCTGATGAGAAGGGAACATGACTGCTCTAGCTCTGCTCAATGTGTTTTTATCATCTCAGCTGTTCATTCATTGGCATCGTTAGTGAACAACCGCGGGTGGCACAGTCGTGGGGCAGTAGAGTTTCTGCCTTACAGGGTCAGGGACCCGGGTTTAAACCTGACTACGGGTGCTGTCTGTACGGAGTCTGTACGTTCTCCTCGTGACCTGCCTGGGTTTTCTCCGTGATTTCCGGTTTCCTACCACACTCCAAAGACTTGCAGACTCGTAGGGTGATTGGCTTTGTATAAATACAAATTGTCACGAGTGTGTGTCGGATAGTGTTAATGTGCGGGGATCGCTGGTCGGTGCGGACTCGTTGGGTCGAAGGGCCAGTTTCCCCGCTGTATCACTAAAAAAAAACAAGTAATTATACTGGTGCTTGCTTTTCTTTTAGGAAACATAGGTAAGGAGTTCACACGGGTAATTCTGGTTTTGGAATCCTTGTTCCTGAGAATTACTCCCAGTCATAGAATCAAACAACAACAAGACGTGTTCTTCGGCCCATCGCGTTGCTTCTGCCAGGCTGTACACATTACTCCCATTTTCCGGTCATCTGTCCCGATACGGTTCAAGTGCTCATCCAAAACTTTAAAATATATCTTGAGAGTATCTGCGACTAACCACCCTATAGGCCACGTAGTGAGCGCTCGGAGTGATCATGGAGAAATGGAACGGGGAGTTCAGATGGGGACGGGGCGTGGAGAATTTGGCTCCCGCACGTGGAGGTGGGGTTGGAGAGCGATGTGGTCACTGTACGAGAGTGATGAACTCGCTGCTCCAGAAACGGACTCTGCGTAAACAGCAGCAACGGGGACTCGCCAGCGCCTCCAACCTCTTCATTCCCCGATGCGAGAAGCAGCTCTGAGCGAGTTTTCGCGTTGAGGAGTAACACTTCAGATTTATTTCTTCACACACAGTTTAATTAGAGTAAGCACCGAATCAAAGGGAAATAGAATCAGCTTCACCATCTCGGCTCTGAACTTGGTCTGCGCCACCGCGTAAATCACCGTGTTGGTGCAGGAGCTCAAAGACTGCAGCATGACACCGATCATGCGAATGATTGTGAGGGTGTCGGTGACCTCTCTCAGGTAGGAAGTCGTAACGGCGATACTGATGCTGATTTTATGCACCACATTCACCGCCCACAGCAGGATGAAACTGCCCGAGATGGCGAGCAGTAATACGATGGATTTCCTTCGGTTCTCCATCTCGGGGTCACTGTGACTCTCGCCATTCCCGCTGCCCCGGAGTTCCCTCCTGACTCTGCTGGCCCGGGTGATGTTTCTGATGGTCAGAGCGTTGAGCAGCGCGATCAGCACAAACGGAACCAACGGGGTCAATGCTACCCGCAGCCAGTAATAAGCCACCCAGAGTGGCGATGTGTAGAAGGTGGATTTTATAACACAAAACATTGGTATACTGTCAATTACTTTTGCTGGTTCTAATATAAAGTAAAAACCAGCGTTCAGTGCAAGGCTGATCACGCACATTGACGTTATAATCACAGTCGCGATTTTCTCGGTACAATATTTCGCTTTAAAATTCTGGAAACAAATGGCGATGAACCTATCGAAGGTGAAGAGGACAGTTAACCAGACAGAACAATCAATGGCCACCACGCCCAGGTAGAAGATGACGCTGCAGACTGGAGTGAAGTCCAGGAATGACCCTGGGAAGTACATGGGCTTAATGAGTTGGAGAGTGACGTTAACGATCAGGACCATGAGGTCGGCGAGTGCCATGGACAACAGATAGCGGCTGATGCATTTGGAGAGTCCGCACCTTCCCCGGATCACAATCGCCACCGTCAGTAAATTTGCTGCAAGGATGAAATGGAAACGTGAGAAACATGGTCATCAGAACAAGGGGCTGGGACAGGCGAGGAAGAAAGCGTAGTCTACAGATGTCCTCTTTGCATTTCCTATTTGTACTAGTGTCTGACTTGATGTGTACATGTGAGCTATGCATTGACTGAATAGTAAACGAAACAAAGTTGGTCGCTGTATCCCGGTACACGTGGCAATAATAAGCCATGACTAATACAAGTTGACGACGAATATCTTCTCTGACAGAATTGTGGTTCTTCGGCATTCACAGCCCAGAGAGCATCCGGGGTGGAGTCATTGAACAAATACAAGACGTAGATGAACAGAGATGGGGTGTGTAAGTTGCTCAATGGACAAGGTTAACTTTTATTGAGGCCAAAATTGGAGCAACTATAATCTCATTGAATAACGAAACAGGTCGCCTTGTCGAATGTTATTTTCCATCACGGAGACAGGCAGCTGCTGTAAAGACCCAAACAATGAGGATCCTCGTAGATTTAACTGCGGGATATTAGGCAGGCGTTCTGAAGGTCCAGTGAACCAGTTGTAAAGGGAAAAGTCCATCCGCTTTCCAAACACTGCCTGATATTCCGCCCTTGCATTTAACTAGGTTTTCTCCGAGGTCTTCGGTTTCTGCTCTCGTTTTCTTACTCTGACCAATGATTTGAACCCTCCCCTCAGCTCAGTAACTCATAGTTACAGGGACGGTTAAAGCACCTTGTAAAACAAACAGACCGCGAATGAACAAGAGCGGTGATATCTCAAAGGACCAAGTAACATTGACAAGCGATAACGCGACTCACCTGGAACCCCGAACGCCACGAGAACAGGGTAGAAAACGGCCTTAATTTGGACAAGGATCGGTCTACTCATCTCGCTCTCTCCCAGTGACTCGGTGGTGTTGGAGGCGGGTGCTCGGATACACAGTCACATCAAGCAAAGTGAATCCAATCGTATATTTGTACCCGAGGTAATTCTCCAGTGATACAATTAGTTTGCCCAATGACTAACATTAGTCATGGTACTTTAAACAAATACATGAGGCAATTGTTGTTAACGTAATGAAACTTTATTTTCTTCAATCGGACTCTCCACTAACTTTAAACTGTGAATGATCTCTTTCGGTCTCTTTTCTGTTCTTGAGTTGGTCGCACATGGAATCGAATGGGGATGTCAAAATAACACGTTGATTTCAAAAACCATTTCCCATTACATTCATCAGACACACAGTGGTTCTTATAGGTTGTTGCCCTTGTCCATGTTTTTCAGTCTGGGTTTAATGTACTAATGTTTTATGGGTCAGGCAATCTCGCACGTTCCCTCTTCTACTTGTAAACCTTCACCCACTTCACAACGCCGTGTTCCTTGCTGAATACTGGCAAACCATAGTTCGACTCTGGTGTGTGGGAAGCAACTGCAGATGCCGGGTAACATCGAACATAGGCAGAAAGTGCTGAATTAACTCAGCAGGCCATGTAGGACCTCTGGAGAAAAGGAATACATGACGTTTCTGGTTCAGGCCTGAAGACGTTTGATTTGGAACTGGTGCTCCGAGTCTTGCTCGGAATCAAACTGTTAAAACAGGAATCTCTGGTATGTTCTCGTTTAATTTATATATGTTGATCCTGGAGTCTTGGTGAACTGGGGGTGATCACTGCAGGTATATTCGCGACATTGAGAGGCCGGGCAAGACAGCCGATCGTTCCTTGAGCAGCACAAGACTGAGGGTGATCCTGCAGAGGTGAATAAAATCATGAGAGGCATGGGCAGGGTGATTGCACATATTTGGCCCATAGCAGGGGGATGAAAAAAATTACAGTTACAGTTTAATTTATTGTCACGTGTACCAAGGTAAAGTGAAAAGCTTTTTGTGCGTGCTATCCGGTCAGCGGAAAGACACTATATGATTTGAATCGAGCCATTTACAGTGTTCAGATGCACGATAACGAAATAACGTTTAGTGCAAAGTAAAGCTAGCAAAGTCCGTTCAAGGATAGTCCGAGGGTCACCAATGAGGTAGATAGTAGTTGAGGACTGCACCTTTGGCGTGGAAGGACGATGCAGGTGCCTGATAACATCTGGAAAGAAACTGACCCTGAATCTTGAGGTGTGCGTTTTCACACTTCTTTACCTTTTGGCTGATGGGAGAGGTAGAGAAGATTTCGGACAGAGGTTTAAAGTGAGAGGGGAGGAAATGTGATGAAACGTGGGGGCAACATGTTCACACAGAGGGCGGTGAGCTGCCGGAGAGAATGGTGAACACGGATATAATAACAACATTTATACGACATTTACTCAGATACATGGATAGATTCTGCCCTGGTGAAGACAGCTCCGTTCGATCTAGTCTCTCCTCATTACGGAAAGGGTTTGATGATATTTTCTTCCTTCCTGAACAATGAGAGACATTGACTGTGTCAATGTTCATCCATCCTTTTTTATTTAGCAAGTGTGATCTCCTCTCTGCACTCTCCCATTCCCCATCCGTTGGTAAATGTAAGACCGACCATACGACGAAGAGACGGAGGTGCAGGACTAGGCCTTTCGGCCCATCGAATGTGCTGCGCCATTCAATCGTGGCTGATCTATATCTCCCTCTCAACCCCATTCCCCTGCCTTCTCCCCATAACCCCTGACATCCGTACTAATACAAAATCTATCAATCTCTACCTTTAAATATCCATTCTTGGCCTCCACAGCCTTCTGCGGCAAGGAATTCCACAGGTTCACCACCCTCTGAATAAATAAAAAATCCTCCTCATCTCCTTCCTAAAGGAACGTCCTTTAATTCTGAGGCTGCGACCTCTAGTCCTGGACTCTCCCACTTGTTGAAACATCCTCTCCACATCCACTCTATCCAGGCTTTTCGTTGATTGACCTGATTTGTACCCATACGGATTGTATTCCGATTCATTCTTTGACACAGCGCAGTTCATCACAGTGCAGCCAAGTTATTTTTAGACTTCCGACGCCTTTATCGTTGCACACGTGTATCAAAGAAAGTTCATCGCTTCCACACCAAGCAAACTCAATTCCATTAACCCGCCATTTTTCTTCAGCTGCTCATGTTGCCTCGTACAATATTTACCACCACATCCAAGCCATTGCCCTCGTCTGTTCTTCGGCGTAACTATCTTCCCTTCCCTCTGTTTAATTTAGTCTTAGTTTAGTTTAGACATATAGCGAGGAAACAGGCTCTTCGGCCCATCGAGTCCGCGCCGACCAGCGATCCCAGCACATTAACACTGTCCTACACACACGAGGGACAATATACATTTGTGACAAGGCAATTAGCCTACGAAACTGTACGTCTTTGGAGTGTGGGAGGGAGCAGCGGGAGAAAACCCACGCGGTCACCGGGAGAACGTGCTAACTCTGTACCGACAGCACCCGTGGTGAGGATCGAACCCGGATATCTGGAGCTGTAAAGCCGCAGTTCTACAACGAAGCCACCGTACCGCCACTAAGCCACCGTGATCTCCCTCTTTCAGGCTTGCTCAAGAGAGTATTTAGGTTCATACTTTGTGATTCCTAACTCCGCTTCAGCGTTTTATACATGTGTTTCTCAACAGTGACGCCCCAAAATGTATGGTCTTATTGTCTTAAGAGGTTGGAAGGCCCAGCTAATCAATTCCTGCTCCAATTTCTTCAGTCCCTATGATGTTAAGAGGGAGTATGAGTTACAGAGTCGCGCACTATAGTCAGCTTGGTTTTGGGCAACTCTGCGTCTTTGCTCGTTTTCATATTCCTTACTGGAATTCTATCTTACCCGCGCAGTCGACAAATAGCCCATTAACAGTTTGAGCGCATTCCCCTGCGCCCGAGTGCAGGCAAAGGACTGAACTGGACACGGTTGACCATTCCATTTGTACGCATGTTGCAAGGAGCTTGTGTAACTGAGGGGTGGATATGTGTCTTATATCTGTTTTCATCATCAAGTCATACAGTGCAGAAACTGTCCCTTCGGTCTAACATATTCATGCTGACCATCATATACCCATCTATTCTAATCCCATTTACCAGCACTTGATCCAGATCTTCCTATTCCATGGCAATTGCGTGTCCTGGTATTTCTTAATTTTTGTGAGAATCGTTGATTCCACCTGCCCCCTTGGGCCAAGCATTCCAGATTGCACCCATGCATGTAGGTACAGCAGGCAGTGAAGAAAGCCAATGGAATGTTGGCCTTCATAACAAGAGGAGTTGAGTACAGGAGCAAAGAGGTCCTTCTGCAGTTGTACAGGGCCCTAGTGAGACCACACCTGGAGTACTGTGTGCAGTTTTGGTCTCCAAATTTGAGGAAGGATATTCTTGCTATTGAGGGCATGCAGCGTAGGTTTACTAGGTTAATTCCCGGAATGGCGGGACTGTCATATGTTGAAAGACTGGAGCGACTAGGTTTGTATACACTGGAATTTAGAAGGATGAGAGGGGATCTTATCGAAATGTATAAGATTATTAAGGGGTTGGTCACGTTAGAGGCATGAAACATGTTCCCAATGTTGGGGGAGTCCAGAACCATGGGCCACAGTTTAAGAATAAGGGGTAGGCCATTTAGAACAGAGATGAGGAAAAACTTTTTTAGTCAGAGAGTTGTGAATCTGTGGAATTCTCTGCCTCAGAGGGCAGTGGAGGTCAATTCTCTGCGTACATTCAAGAGAGAGCTAGATAGAGCTCTTAAGGATAGCGGAGTCAGGGGGTATGGGGAGAAAGCAGGAACGGGGTACTGATTGAGAATGTTCAGCCATGATCACATTGAATGGCGGTGCTGGCTCGAAGGGCCGAATGGCCTACTCCTGCACGTGTTTTCTATTGTCTATTGTCTGTACCCATCTATGCTAATCCCATTTACCAGCACTTGATCCAGATCTTCCTGTGCTTTGGCAATTCAAGTGCGTGTCCTGGTATTTCTTGAATGTTGTGAGAATCGTTGATTCCACCTGCCCCCTTGGGCCAAGCATTCCAGATTGCACCCATCTGCTGTAATCAGGCAACTGAACCATCCTACCCCCAACTAGAGAGCAATCCTGAACTACTATCTACCTCATTGGAGACCTTCGGGCTATCTTTGATCGGATCTTTTTGGCCTTATTGTGCACTCAACGTTATTGTTTTAATTTTTCGCCAAAAATAGATTTATTCAGTACAATACTGTACAATACAAACAAACCCACCCTCATAATACAAGTAAAACAAATATTCTAAAATAACTAGAGTCATTGAGTCACGTAGAGTGATACAGTATGGAAACAGGCCCTTCGGCTCAACTTGCCCACACTGGCCATCACGTTCCATCTACACTAGTCCCACCTGCCTGCACTTGGTCCATATCCTTCCAAACTCGTCCTATCCGTGTACATGTCTAACTGTTTATTAAACGGTGGGATAGTCCCAGCCTCCACTATCTCCTCCGGCAGCTTGTTCCATACACCCACCACCCTTTGTGTGAACTATTTCACAACCCGTATTAAGGATACATTCTCCACCCCCCCCCCCCCCCCCCAAGTGGTGTCCCGCGGTCACGGAAATCCCTCAGGACGCCCCTGGACCGCGTGTAGTCCCTCTCTAACGCCACCCGGACGCAGACGTAACCCCGGAAAAGGGGCTGTTACCCGGCTCGGACGGAGACCTCTGTCGCCTGGCGCCGTGACTCGCGTATGCCCAGCTTGGCCAGGCCCAGGAGCAACCCAACCAGGACATCTTCAGCCCTGCCCTCTCCCCTAAGCGTAGGGTGTTCAACTAAACGTTATTCACGTTATTTCCCTTATCGTGTATTTGTGCGCTGTGGATGGCTCGATTGTAATTATGTAGAGTCTTTGCGCTGACTGGTTAGCACTCAACAACAGTTTTTCACTGTACCTCGGTGCACGTGGTCTTAAACTAAACTAAACTAAATTAAACTAAAGTAAACTAAACCCTCTGATGAATATAAATCCTGCTCACACACCCACAATACCATTCGCCTTATAGTACAGCAGTGCCTTCTACTTATGGATAGGACAGCAAAGGGAAAACGTTTCCTGTTGTTTACCCAGTCTCGCTCGGCCTGTCGTAATTGTCTATGCCTCTACCGGGGCCCCCTCTATCTGTGCTCCGGTGAAAAGGACTCAAACCGTAAGGAAATGGCTCTGACGAGGGCCGCAACTATTTACAATATAGATTAATGATTTGGATGATGGAATTAGAAGTAACACAAGCAAGTTTGCGGATGACACAAAGCTGGGTGGCAGTGTGAACTGCGAAGAGGATGTTAGAAGGTTGCAGGGTGACCTGGATCAAGTTGAGTGAGTGGGTAGATGCGTGGCAGATGCAGTATAATGTAGATAAATGTGAGGTTATCCACTTTGGCGGGAAAAATGAGGAGGCAGATTATTATCTCAATGGTGTCAGATTAGGCAAAGGGGAAGTGCAACGAGAACTTGGTGTCCCTTACACCAGTAACTAAAAGTAAGCGTGCAGGAACAGCAGGCAGTGAAGAAAGATAATGGCATGTTTGCCTTCATAACGAGAGGCTTTGAGTATAGGAGCAAGGAGGTCCTTCTGCAGTTGTGTAGGGCCCTGGTGAGACCACATCTGGAGTATTGTGTGCAATTTTGGGCTCCTAATTTGAGGAAGGACGTCCTTGCTATTGAGGCAGCGCATCGTAGGTCCACGAAGTTAATCCCTGGGATGGAGGGACTGGCATATGAGGAAAGATTGGAAGGACTAGGCTTGTATTCACTAGACCTTAGAAGGATGAGAGGGGATCTTACCGAGGCGTATAAAATTATAAAGGTAGTGGACAAGCTAGTTGCAGGAAAAATCTTCCCAATGTTGGGGGAATCCAGAACCAGGGGCCATTTAAAACGGAGGTTTTTTCTGGATCTCCGGTTTCCTCCCACATTCCAAGGACAAAAGATCATAAGTGATAGGTTTAGAATTAGGCCATTCGGCCCATCAAGTCTACTCCGCCATTCAATCGTGGCTGACCTATCTTTCCCTCCTCACCCTATTCTCCTGCCATCTCGCCATAACTTCGCAATATATGACCCGTTATGACTCGATACGCTCGATATGTCTCTATAACGATACTTACCTCGCAGGGCAGGTAAATTATAATCTTCAGCAGCTTCTCAGTTTCATTCAGTCTTGTTTCTGTGTCAGGAGCCTCTTTCACTGAGACTAAACCTTGCAGGGAGGAACAGCTGCCCGGGCAGAGCTTGGCAGAGGAGACGGTAATTATATTATCAATAGTAAATTGTCAATTATAATATGTCCCTGGCGTGTGTCGGATATGTTAGTGTATGGGTTATCGCTGGTCAGCGCAGACTCGGTGGGCTGAAGCGCCTGTTTCCACGGTGTATCACTAAACTAAACTAAACTAAACTAAACTAAACTAAACTAAACTAAACTAAACTAAACTAAACTAAACTAAACTTAACTTAACTTAACTTAAATTAACTTAACTTAACTTAACTAAACTAAACTAAACTAAACTAAACTAAACTAAACTTAACTTAACATAACTTAACTTAACTTAACTTAACTTAACTTAACTTAACTTAACTTAACTAAACTAAACTAAACTAAACTAAACTAAACTAAACTAAACTAAACTAAACTAAACTAAACTAAACAAATTATTGGGCCGTTCAAGCAAGTAATCAATAGATTTCTGTTGGGTGGAGTCACAGGGAGAAGGTGCAAAATATACAAGGATGGCCCAAACCTTGAGATCTTTGAAGGACAACGAGGCACAAGTGCTTGAAATGCCTCTGTTTTCCGTGAACTCTGAATCACTTTTACAGATAAAGAAAAGTAAAAGGGCTCGAAGGGCCGAATAGCCTACTCCTGCACCTATTGTCTATTGTCTAAAACAACAGGAATAGACCCCACAACGACCGTGTCGAACATGATGCAAAAAGTAAACCAATTTCTCCTGCCTGCAGGTGATCCAAGACCCTCCAACCTCTGCATATCCAGGTGCCTATCTAATAGTTTCTTCAATGTCACCATCACAACTGGCTCCATCACCCACGCACGGCCGCACGGTGGCGCAGCGGTAGAATTGCTGCCTCGCATCGCCAGAGACCCTGGTTCCATCCTGACTACGGCTGCTGTCTGTACGGAGTTTGAACTTTCTCCCCGTGACCTACGTGCGTTTTCTCCGGGATATTCGGTTTCCTCCCACACTCCAAGGACGTACATATTTGTTTGTAGGGTTAATTGGCTTGGTGTAAATGTAAAATTGTCCCTAATGTGTGTAGGGTAGTGTTAATGTGCGGGGATCGTTGGTCGTGTGGACAGAAGGCTGTGGAGGCCAAATCAATCGATATTTTTAAAGAGACGGATAGATGTTTTGATTAGTACGGGTGTCAGTGGTTATGGAGAGAAAGCAGGAGAATGGGGTTAAGAGGGAGAGATAGATCAGCCATGATTGAATGGCGGAGTAGACTTGATGGGCCGAATGGCCTAATTCTACTCCTATCACCTTTGACCTTATGACCTTATGACTCGGTGGGCCGAGGGGCCTGTTTCCGCGTTGTATCTCTAAACTAAACTAAACCAGCCCCAGCAGTGATCCAGTGGTCCACCCTTTATGCAATTTAATTTGCCCCTTTAAGCTGTGCCCTGCAGTCTCTTTAATGTCCACCCCTGGAAAGGGGTTCTGATGGTCTACCCCATCCATGGCTCTCATGCCAGGTCTCCGCTCAGCCTTTCCGATGCTCCAGAAAACAAAACAGTCCAAGTTTGTTCAACCTCTCCTTGTAACCAATATGCTCTAATGCAGACAGCCTTCCAGTAAATCTCTCCTGCACCTTCTCCAAAACCTCCACATCCTTCATTTAATGGAGGGCAGAACTGCGCACTACACTCCATATGTGGCCGAACTAAAGGTTTATAAAACTGCAAATTAATATTTCAAAAAGAGTTATATGGAAATGTCAGCGAACCAGCAGAGAGATGAATCTCAGTGTGTTGGAAGGAACAGCAAATGCAGGTTGAAACCGAAGATGGACACAAGGTGCTGGAACAACTCGGCGGGACAGGCAGCATCTCTGGAGAGAAGGAACGGGTGACGATTCGAGTCGAGAACCTTCTTACCTGAAACGTCGCCCATTCCTTCTCTCCGCAGATGCTGCCTGTCCCGCTGAGTTACTCCAGCATTTTGTGTGAATATCCTCAGATGAATCGCAGTTACGGGGAAGCATTTGGAAACAGTGATTGAGTAAAATATTAACAGACTTTAGGAAAAGATTGCAAGTTACACTGGAGAGAACAGATATTTATTACAGACAATGACGGACAGAACAAACAAACGGCAGATGCTGGAAAATCACATTTACAGGATCTGAAACCTTTGTCATATTTGACAAACCCAACTGGATATGTTGACAATGTAATAAAGGTTGATAATGATCGCAGTAAATATTGACTGCATTGATTTTATGAGGTGAAGCGTGTTAGTTTGGTTTAGTTTAGTGAAACAGTGCGGAAACACGGCCTACTGAGTCCGTACCCACCAGCGATCCCCGCACACAGAAAACTATCATGTACACACTTGGGGCAATTTGCACTTACACCAAATTCAATTAACCTACGTAGGTCTTTGGAATTTGGGGAGGAAACCGAAGATATCAGAGAAAACCCACGCGGTCACGGGGAGAACGTACAAACTGCGTGCAGACAGCACCCGTGGTCAGGATCGAACCCAGGTCTCTGGAGCTGCAAGGCAGCATCTCTGCCGCTGCGCCACCGTGTCGCCGAAAAAGAAAGGCATAAAGCTATAAAGAAAGGGATAACGCTATAAAGAAAGGGAGGACAAACCTGAATTGTTTTCTCTGGAGCGTTGAAGATTATAGACAATAGACTATAGACAATAGACAATAGGTGCAGGAGTAGGCCATTCAGCCCTTCGAGCCAGCACCGCCATTCAATGCGATCATGGCTGATCACTCTCAATCAGTACCCCGTTCCTGCCTTCTCCCCATACCCCCTCACTCCGCTATCATTAAGAGCTCTATCCAGCTCTCTCTTGAAAGAGGGGGACACCTGATGGAAGTTTATAAACTCATTACAGGCATATTTAGGGAAGATACGTGGAATATTTTTCCCAGCTTGGAAATGTTAAGGATTAGAAGGGACGGCTTTAAGGCGAAAGGGGCAGAATTTAAAGGAAGTTTTATTACACAGAGTGGAGGGTCTCTGAAACGCGGTGCCGGGGTGACGGAGGCGGATACGATAGTGGCATTTAAGATGCTTTTAGACGGGCACATAGATATGCAGAGAACAGAGGGATACGACACAGGAGATTAGTTAGATTAGGAGATTACTAACCATCATGCTCGACATTGAAGCTATCGGTCGAGTGGCCTGTTCCCGTACTGTTCTTTGTTCTGAAGAAGGGTCTCGACCTGAAACGCTACCGATTCCATCTCTCCAGATATGCTGCCTGTCCCGCTGAGTTCCTCCAGCATTTTGCGCCAATCCTCAGTTTAAACGGCACCTGCAGTTCCTTCCCACACAGCAACTCTGTTTTTTTCGCCACGGATGTGGACCGACCTTGCATGCAGCCTCGATAATCTGTTTTTCTTTCAGACTTGTGACAACTGCAGGTTTTGGTCATGGGTTCATAAGAGATAGAAGCAGAATTACGCCAATCACCCCATCAAGTTTACTCCGCCATTCAATCATGGCTGATCTAACTCTCTCCCTCAACCCCATTCTCCTGCCTTTTCCCCATAACCCCTGACACCCGTACAAATCAAAACTCTATCTCTCTCTGCCTTAAAAATATCCACGGACTTGGCCTCTCCAGCCTTCTGTGGCAATGAATTCCACAGGTTCACCACCCTCCGACTAAAGGAGTTCCTCCTTCTTGAAGGCACGTCCTTTAATTCTTAACTCTGGTCCTATAATCACCCACCAGTGGAAACATCCTTTCCACGTCCACTCTATCCAGGCCTTTCACTATTCAAATTTTACTTTCAATTCAGACACGCTGAGTGGCCGCTTTATGACCACCGCAGGCGCCTCTTGTGATGTTTCTTCGGTTGCAATTCACATCACAAGCTCCCCCTTGTTTATGCATTCAGGTCACATGGAGACGGGATTGCACCTGGTTACAAGCAACTGGAGTCAAGTGTAGCCAGCGGGAGCAGAGTTAAGAGCAGCGTCGAGGTGTGGGGCTGGATCTGGAGTAGCATTAGGAACAGCATCGAGGAGCAGGGCTGAACCTAAAGGGGGGCGCTGGGGCAAAAGGAAGACCAGGAGCGGAGCTCGGGGCCGGATCGGGGCCAGTAAGCCGAAACTGGAGCAGGCGCAGGAGCGGGAACAAATCCTGATGCTGGAACTGGAGCTGGCTCAGTTGCTGGAGCTGGAACTGGAGATGGAACTGGAACTGGAGCAGGATCAGGAGCTGCAGGAGGAGCTGGAGCAGGATCATTCCCTCGGGCACATGCTGGAGGTCGAGGAAAACCAGGAGCTGGATCAGCTGCTGAACCTGGAGCAGGAGCTGCAGGAGATGTGAGAGACTCGCCCATCCAAACTCTCGCTCCCCTCTCCCCGACAGAAATATGAACAACCTCACAACCAGACTAATGTATACTTTTAATTGTATCCAAATTCACAGAAGAATTATATGTTTTGTTTACAAAGTCAATCTTTATTTTATAAAATAATATATACAGATCTAGGATGTATACCTTTCCCCGTTTGAAAACCGGAGGTGTGCAAAGCACACGTTTCTGAAATTAAGGCTTGTTTATCGTGGATAAACTGTCTGGAGGAGGTTTAAATAGAGAGCGATGTGAGGCGAGACTGGAAAGGAGAAGTAGATCGATCCGGGGGTGAGAGAGGTTTTTTAACGTGGAGATAGATAGATTCTTGATTAGTCCGGGTTTCAGGGGTTACGGGGAGAAGGCAGGAGAATGGAGTTAGGAGGGAGAGATAGATCAGCCACGATTGAATGGCAGAGTAGACATGATGAGCCGAATGGCCCAATACAGCTCCTACCAACTACGACCTTATGAAGATGGATGTCAGAAGCAAACACACAGAGATTGTTCGCAAGAAACATCAATAATACGAATGGCCGGCATCATTGATGACGTCACAATCATCGCTGATGTCAGAGTGTTCATAAGGAACGTCACCCTAATCATCAATTACGTCACATTGATGGCGCACACCTAATGCCGATGTCATCATGTTCTCCATCAATAGTTATTGACACCAGGCCCACTTCAAGGTTTGGCGGTTTGGAGTCATAGCATGAAACAGCGTGGAAACAGGCCTTTCGGCCCAACTTGCCCACACCAACCAACATATCCCAGCTACACTAGTCCCACCTGCCCACGTTTGGCCCATCTCCCTCCAAACCTGTCCTATTATATACCTGTTTAACTGTTTCTTAAACGTTGGGATAGTCCCTGCCTTAACTACCTCATCCGGCAGCTCGTTCCATACATCCACTACCATTTGTGTGAATAAAATTACCCCTCGGATTCCAATTGCATATTTTCCCCTTGAACTTAAATCTATGTCCTCTGGTCCTCGATTCACCAACTCTGGGAAAGAGACTCTGTGCATCTACCCAATCTATTCCTCTCATGATTTTATACACCTCTATAAGATCACCCCTCATCCTCCTACACTCCAAGGAATAGAGTCCCAGCCTACTCAACCTCTCGATATAGCTCAGACTCTCTTGTCCTGGCAACATCCTCGTAAATCTCTGTACCCTTTCCAGCTTGACAACACGTCTATATAGTAAAACTCTCATTTGTTTGTTTGTTTGTTCCTGAACTACAGCCAAAACGGTACACGATAGCGTGACCATTTTAGGCCCACCTTACTCACCGTCGTCCCTTTGGTGCTAATGGAAGAGGTTTTATTGAAATCGGTGTTATATTTTTTAAGTTATTCACATTTTAAAGTTTAAATCTATCTCCTAGAGAGGGAGGGGAAGGGAGAGAGAGAGGTGGAGGGAGGGGGTGGGAGGAGGGAAGATAAGGGGGATTGAGGGGGATGGAGTGGGGGTGGAGGGGAAGGGAGAGGAGGAGGGGGAGGGAGGGGGAGTGGGCAGGATGGAGGTGGGAAGGGGGATGAAGGGAGGGGGAAAGGGAGGAAGGAGGGGAGGAGGGAGAGGGAGGGAGGGGGAGGAGGGAGAGAGAGGGAGGAGCGAGGGGAGAGGGGGAGAAGAGGGTGCTGCACCAATGCAGAAGTGGTTTGAGCCCACTTCACTTAGTCTAGTTTCCTATAAAAGGTTAGGGATGCGAATTAATGGTTAGGTTTAGTGGTTGAGATTCAGATTTAAGATAAGTTAGTGACTGAAAGTGTTGATCTGCAAAATATTATGAGGATTTCAAAATGGGAATTGCACGTTAGGTTGAGATTTTGTATGTTTTAATTTATATTTACAGGCACGGCTACTGAAACTGTTAATTCTTAATGTCATTAGCATCAACACATTCCGCGAGATGTATTTTCCAAATTTGTAAATCTAGCACTGTTTCCAGCTGTACTAATAATATTGTCTTGAATATTCTCGCTGAGAACTATATTGTTCAATCTGTATCTTTTCCTTCGCTCTGCCTGTTGTACTTGAGTTCGGCTTGGTTGTATTCATGTATAGTATTATCTGATTTAATTGGACATCATGCAAAATATTTTTTTTCCACTACGTACCTCGGTACACATGACAATAATAAACTTAAAACATATCTAGGGGGTAAGAATTTATAACTAGCAATGCAACATTTCTTAAAAATTGAATACAAACTGCCTCTTCATTTCTGCAGCATTCAGGAGAGTAAGGAGGTTTTCTATCCTATTCCATGTATTACACTATTTTTATTGCCTCCACCAAAAAGTATTAAAGCTTCAGAAGCATGTCGCTCCATCAGTCTCCTTGGCCCCTGCCTTACCACAGGCGTCACCATCGCGACCGCCACTGTCGCTCAACACATTAGCCTCTGCTCTGAAGCCTGACGCAGCCGTACAGACGGAACTGCTGGCTATTAAAGCCAAGATCTGTCCAACCCGCTGAGTTACTCCAGCACTTTGTGTTTTGCTCAAGATCCCAGCATCTGCAGTTCCTTTTGACTGGAGGCAAAGTTCGGACCGCTGCAGAGATCATTGAAGTACCAGTACTAACCAGAGGTGGAGCCACAGCCCACCTCTGTCGCTGAATGCTGTACCTTGGTGAGATTAATTTATATTAAACACTTTTTCAGCTGACAAAGATTGTTTCCAACCATAACTGAAATGGTCGGCTGAAGCGGAATCAATAATATGAAACGTCCCAATAATCAGGAAAGACGAAAAATGCAGACATTTGACGACTTTTAATACTAACCTCTCCAAAATACTTTATCACTTAACCTATTCATTATTAACGGACTGATATAGCAACACTCTGTTATCTTGCAGCTTGATCATCGTAACTCGATAACACCATAATTAGCTTCCAGTGGGAAAGAGAGACGGGAGTGGGGGCGGTATGGTGACGATGCAAAGGGGGCGGGGGGGTGGGGGTGGAGAGGAAGAGAGTAAATGGAGGAGAATAAACCATGATCATATGACATTGAAGCAGAATTGGGCTATTTGGCCCATCGAGTCTGTTCCGCCATTCAGTTATGGCTGATCTCATCCGTTTTGAATGTACGTCCTATTATTCTGAAGCTGTGGTGGAAGGGAAATAATGGGGTGAGAGAGGAGAGGTAGGAGAGAGAGGCGGAGAGTGTATAAGAGGGTTAGACTTGGGTGGGATAGAATATTGAGGTCGGAAAATAATGGTGAGGTTGGGAAATGTGAGGTTTCGGACGGAGGAGAGGGAAGAGGAAATATAGCGAAAAGCGAGAGTGGCGTCCAAGAAGGGGAGAGGAGAGGAGGGAAAGAGTGAGAGAGGAAGGGAGGAAGAGGTAAGGAACACTGATGAAGTGAGGGAGAGGGGAAGGAAATCGAAGCAAGGGGTGGGAAGTGAGGAAGGGAGAGGAGGGGGGAGATAGGAAACTCATTTGAAGAGCATCCTCCCTCATGACTTTCCCCGCCGCTTGTTTCCCACACTTGGTGGGCCGAAGGGCCTGTTTCCATGCTGTATCAATCAACGTGACCTGGTTCAATAGTTCAATTGTGCTTTTATTGTCACATGTGCAAGTGCAAACGCACGGTGAAATTATTTTCTTACAAACAGTCCAACAGAGTATCCCCGATTAGCAAATTGTACAAAAAAATTGTCTACTGTTCCCGCCTGCAAGAGGCGCTATTTTTTTTAGGCCATTTTCAAACTCCAGTCTGCCCTCTAGTTCTTATGGCGGCAACCGCAGTGACTCTTGAGTCACAGCGTCATACAGTTTAGAAATAGGTCCTTCGGCCCAACGTGCCCACACCGGCCAACATGTCCCGGCTACACGAGTCCCACCTGCCTGCGCTTGGTCCATATCCCTCCAAACTTGGCCTATCCATGTACCTGTCTAACTGCTTCTTAAATGTTGGGATAGTCCCAGCCTCAACTAAGTCCTCTGGTTCATACATCCACCACCCTTTGTGTGAAAAAGATACCCCTCAGATTCCTATCAAATCTTTTCCCCTTCACCTTGAACCTCTGTCCTCTGGTCGTCGATTCCCCTACTCTGGGCACGTGATTGTGTGCATCGACCCGATATATACTTCTATATTAGATCACCCCTCATCCTCCTGCGCTAAAAGGAATAGAGTTTCAGCCTACTCACCCTCTCCCTATAGCTCAGACCATCTACTTCAGGCAACATCCTTGTAAATCTTCGCTGAACCCCTTCAAGCTTGATAATATCTTTCCAAGAACACGGTTTCCAGACTCCGTTTGATTCCGGGATAAGTTTGAAGGAGGTTTCGTCAAATTACTGACGTAACATTGGCGTAGGACCGACAGATACCTCGGGCATTGCTGTTTAATTTCCATTTTGTGGGAAGACGTTTGCTTTAGTTTAGTTTAGTTTAGATATAGCGCGGAAACAGGCCATTCGGCCCACCGAATCCACGCCGACCAGCGATCCCCGCACACTAACACTTAGCCTACACTCACCAGGGACAATTTAGAATTTTGTCAAGCCAATTAACCTGCAAACCTGCACGTCTTTGGCGTGTGGGGGGAAACCGGAGATCCCGGAGAAAACCCACGCAGGTCACAGGGTGAACGTACAAACTCCGTACAGTTTGTGCCCGTTGTCAGGATTGAACCCGGGTCTCTGGCGCTGTGAGGCAGGAACTCCACCGTTGCGCCACTGTTGGACCTGAACTTTGAGGCAAATTGGAAACACGCTGCACTGATGAAGAACGTTTCTCCGTGAACTCACCCAGCTCTGTCAGACCCGAATACTGTGTGAGGAAGGTATCTCTAATCATAAAGTCTAAAGTGATCGGAATAGAATTAGGCGACTCGGCCCATCAAGTCTACTCCGTCATTCAATTGTCGCTGATCAATCGCTTCCTCTTAACCCCATTCTCCTGCCTTCTCCCCATAACCTCTGACACATGTACGCACCCCAAAGACGTGCTGCTTTGTAGGATAATTGGCCCTCTGTAAATTGTTCCCCGTGTGTAGGAAGTT
The DNA here is from genome assembly GCF_053455715.1 of Rhinoraja longicauda. NCBI lineage: Eukaryota > Metazoa > Chordata > Chondrichthyes > Rajiformes > Arhynchobatidae > Rhinoraja > Rhinoraja longicauda. The sequence continues at coordinate 20,181,238 of NC_135971.1, read as the reverse complement.
GATGAGAAAGTAGGATGAAATAGAACTTGTGTGAACGAGTCACCGATGGCCGGCGTGGACTCGGTGGGCCAAAGTGTGCAGAAAAGGACTGCAAATGCCGGCTTAAATCGAGGTTAGACACAAAATGCTGGAGTAATTCAGCGCGACAGGCAGCATCTCTCTAGGGAAGGAATGGGTGAAGTTTCGGGTCGAGACCCTTCTTCAGACTGATTGTAGAGAAAGGACTGCAGATGCCGGTTTAAATCGAAGATAGACACAAAATGCTGGAGTAACCGAACGGGACAGACAGCATCTCCCGAGAGAAGGACGATCAGACTGAAGAAGGGTCTCGACCCGAAACGTCACCCATTCCTTCTCGCCCGAGGTGCTGCCTGTCCCGCTGAGTTACTCCAGCATTTTGTGTCTATCTTCGGTGGGGCAAAGTACCTGTTTCAATGCTGTGTATCTTTCATTCAATTCAATCAAAAATCTATTGACTTATGACTTAGACGAAGGGATTAAAAGTACCATTAGCAAATTTGCAGATGATACTAAGCTGGGGGGTAGTGTGAATTGTGAGGAAGATGCAATAAGGCTGCAGGGTGACTTGGACAGGTTGTGTGAGTGGGCGGATACATGGCAGATGCAGTTTAATGTAGATAAGTGTGAGGTTATTCACTTTGGAAGTAAGAATAGAAAGACAGATTATTATCTGAATGGTGTCAAGTTAGGAGGAGGGGGAGTTCAACGAGATCTGGGTGTCCTAGTGCATCAGTCAATGAAAGGAAGCATGCAGGTACAGCAGGCAGTGAAGAAAGCCAATGGAATGTTGGCCTTCATAACAAGAGGAGTTGAGTATAGGAGCAAAGAGGTCCTTCTACAGTTGTACCGGGCCCTGGTGAGACCGCACCTGGAGTACTGTGTGCAGTTTTGGTCTCCAAATTTGAGGAAGGATATTCTTGCTATGGAGGGCGTGCAGCGTAGGTTCACTAGGTTAATTCCCGGAATGGCGGGACTGTCGTATGTTGAAAGGCTGGAGCGATTGGGCTTGTATACACTGGAATTTAGAAGGATGAGGGGGGATCTTATTGAAACATATAAGATAATTAGGGGATTGGACACATTAGAGGCAGGAAACATGTTCCCAATGTTGGGGGAGTCCAGAACAAGGGGCCACAGTTTAAGAATAAGGGGTAGGCCATTTAGAACGGAGATGAGGAAGAACTTTTTCAGTCAGAGAGTGGTGAAGGTGTGGAATTCTCTGCCTCAGAAGGCAGTGGAGGCCAGTTCGTTGGATGCTTTCAAGAGAGAGCTGGATAGAGCTCTTAAGGATAGCGGAGTGAGGGGGTATGGGGAGAAGGCAGGAACGGGGTACTGATTGAGAGTGATCAGCCATGATCGCATTGAATGGCGGTGCTGGCTCGAAGGGCTGAATGGCCTCCTCCTGCACCTATTGTCTATTGTCTATTGTCTATTGTCTATTAATTACGAACATTCTGAAGACAGTAAAGGTGAATTTGTTTATTTTGTTTATCGTCGTTTTTTGCTTCAAGAACCACAACACGTCAAAATGAATGTGTGTAGGAATGAGGCTGCTGTGTCATTATACGATTATTGGATTATTCTTTACAAATTCCCGCGATGAAGTCACTTGGATTTTAAACCTCCGCACAGCCCCGACCACGAAAACCTTCGCGTGAACCCGGAGAGTTCCCGCTGTCTCTTCTCGCTTTGTGTCTGTAGATCACACACAGGCATATCCCAAACACGGTCAGACCTCCAAGGACCATCGCCCGCAGATAGAGAGCGGCTGTTGGGCGAGGGGGCGTCCCAGTCTCTCCGGTCGGAGCACACACTGTAACTGAAACATTATAAATCAACTGGATCATCAGATTCGTTTCGCGCTGTTGTTTGGGAGTTAGATTACGTTTCGTTTAGGCTATGATTTATTGTCACGTATGCCGAGGTGCAGTGAAAAGCATGTTTGTGTAAGACGGAACTGCAGATGCTGGTTTAAACCGAAGGTAGACACAAAATGCTGGAGTAACTCAGCGGGACAGGCAGCATTTCTGGAAAGAAATGGACTTGGTGGGCCGAGGGGCCTGTGTCGCTGCCGCATCTCTAACCTAAACAGACTTCAACAAGGGATTGCAATCGCTGAAAGCCGGTGACAATATTCAGCTCGCCGCCAACGAAATGGGAGAGACAGGTGGAGAGGAGGGTGGGGAGTGGAGGGTGTAGGGTCGGTGTTGAGAAAATTGAGAAGGGAGTCAGACATAATGGAAGTAAATGGCGGAACATTAGCGAGGGAATTGGATGGGCAAGAAAATAAATGTAGAACATAGACTGAGTGAAGGGTCCGCTGGGAGCAGGGACCGGGTGTGGAGTTACTGGCGAGAAGGGCCGAGCGGCCGACGGTCCCGTTCACTTCTCGCTCACGGACGCTCACGGAGACGCTGTTTCCCGTAACCACAGATAAAGGATCAACCCGGGTTGGAATTCATCAGAGCAAAGAATAAAGTTATTTGGAGTTACTCAGCGGGTCAGGCAGTATCTGTGGAGGGGAATGGATAGCCGACGGTTCAGGTCCTACACCTGCGTTCAGTCCGCCTAAATTGCTTAACACTTTAACTCTCTCTCCCATTCCCACACTGACCTTTCTGAGCGGGGCCTCCTCTATTTTCAGAGTGAGGCCCAACGCAAATTGGAGGAACAGCACCTCATTATTCGCTTGGGCAGCTCACACCCCAGCGGTATGAACATTGACTTCTCTAACTTCAAGTAGCCCTTGCATTCCCTCTCTCTCCATCCCCTCCCCCTTCCCAGTTCTCCCGCCAATCTTACTGTCTCCGACTACATTTTATCTCTGTTTGCTTTGTTGTTACCTTCTCCCAACCAACAATGATCTATGCTACATTTTCCTTGATCTCCATTCCCTTTGTCCTGTTTTCACACTTGCTTACCTAAGTACTGCCCACTCCCCTGACATCAGTCTGAAGAAGGGTCTCGACCCGAAACGTCACCCATTCTTTCTCTCCACAGATGCTGCCTGTCCCACGGAGTTCCTTCAGCATTTTGTGTCTATCCACTATATTTGCTAATGCAATGGTGTTCGACTATATAACCTCCCCCTCTCCATGCGCATTCTTTCTATTCCTCATTAGTTCCAGTTAACCAATATATTTCGACATCAGGCATAAACATTAATAATCGCCCTGCCAATAACTGACTTCGGCAAAGAGTTGCACACATCACAGAGTCATAAAGTAATATAGTGTGGAAATGGGCCTTTCAGCCCAACTTGCCCACGCTGGCCAACATGTCCCAGTTACACTAGTCCCACCTGCCTGCGCGTGATCCATATCCCTCCAAACCTGTCCTATCCATGTACCTGTCTAACAGTTTCCTCAAACGTTGGAATAGTACCAGCCTCAACTACCTCTTCCTACAGCTTGTTCCATACACCCACCACCCTTTGTGTGAAAATGTTACCGCTCAGATTCCTATTAAATATTTTCCACTACAGCTGGGTCTTGTGTCTTCGATCTTGACGCCCTCTGATTTTAGAAGCTTCTCTAACCTGCCCGAGGCCGCCGCTGCTTTTAACACTCCAGCTCGAAACCACTAGTGGCGTAACGGTGGGAGAGGTACAAAAACGGAGAGGGGGTCGGGGTGGAGCGGGACGTGAATTCGTGGTGGTCTCTGAACGCCGCGAAATCACACCTGTCTCAGTGCGGTCATTGTACACAGTTAATATCACATTGTCTTTAACTCTGCTGTATCCGTCGCTGTAAACCAATATCTCGTACACTCCGCTGTCACTACGCCGTAAATCCCGCAGTAGCAGGGACCCATTCTCGGCGTAGAGTTGGACTCGCCCCGTGTGGGATGGACCGGCCGTCCAGTGATCTGAACAGTTACAACCGGGTCGGTCAGGGTGCGGAGGGCAGTCTGATCTGGCCAGTCTCACAAACGGAGTTGTGCTGGGCTGTAAACGCCACTCTACTGTTAGCTGGGAGCAGGGTTCGGGTGTGGAGTAGCAGATGGCCAGAAGGGCCGAGCGGCCGACGGTCCCGTTCACTTCTCTCTCACGGACGCTCACGGAGACGGGGCTTCCTGAGGCTGCAACACAAAAGAAAAAGGATCAATGGGCAGTTTACACCCCAGCGGTATGAATATTGACTTCTCTAACTTCAAATAACCCTTGCTTTCCCTCTCTCTCCATCCCCTCCACCTTCCTAGTGCTCCGACCAGTCTGTCTGTCCTACTGATTAAATTTTATCCCTGTTTGCTTCGTTGTCATCTTCCCCTCAGCTAACAATGATCGATGCTAATTTTTCCTTGATCCGCACCCCTTTGATGTCTCGTATTCACACCCTACCCTTCCATATTTCTGTGTCTCGCCTCTGCCCTGACTCTCAGTCTGAAGAAGGGTCTCGACCCGAAACGTCACCCATTCCTTCTCCCCAGAGATGCTGCCTGTCTCGCTGAGCTACTCCAGCTTTTTATGTCTATCTGCTGATAAAGGTTCAAACCCGGTTGGAATTCACCAGAGCAAAGAACAAAGCGCTGGAGGAACTCAGCGGGTCAGGCAGCGTCTGCGGAGGGGAATGGACAGGCGACGTCTCGGGTTGGGACCTTTTTTCAAATCTTGAGGGAGAGTACTGGTGCAAAACATCAACTCACATCCATCTCCAGATGCTGCCTGACCCGCTGTGTTCTTAGTTCGCTCAACGTTCCAGCTCCCAATTGTGTGCAGTTTTGATCTCCTAATTTGAGGAAGGACATTCTTGATATTGAGAGAGTGCAGCGTAAGTTCGCCAGGTTAATTCCCGGGATGGCAGGACTGACATATGATGAAAGTGTGGGTCGACTGGGCTTGTATTCACTGGAATTTAGAACGATGAGAGCGGATCTTACAGAAACATATATCTTTCTTAAGGTATTAGACAGGCTAGATGCAGGAAAAATGTTCCCTATGTTGGGGGAGTCCAGAACCAGGGGGGTCACAGTTTAAGAATAAGGGGTAGGCCATTTAGGACTGAGATGACGAAAAAGCTTTTCACCCAGAGAGTTGTGAATCTGTGGAATTCTTTTGCCGCAGAAGGCAGTGGAGGCCAATTCACTGGATGTTTTCAAGAGAGTTAGATATAGCTCTTAGGGCTAACGGGATCAAGGGATATTGGGAAAAAGCAGGAACGGGGTACTGATTTTGGATGATCAGCCATGATCATATTGAATGGCGGTGCAAGCTCGAAGTGCCGAATGGCCTACCCCTGCACCTGTTTTTCTATGGTTCTATGGCTCTATGTTTCTATGTTTCCACGGTCTCTTGTGTTTCTAGATTTCCTCGGAACAAGTTATCATATCATATATCTACAGCCGGAAACAGGCCTTTTCGGCCCTCCAAGTCCGTGCCGCCCAGTGATCCCCGTACATTAACACTATCCTACACCCACGAGGGACAATTTTTACATTTACCCAGCCAATTAACCTACATACCTGTACGTCTTTGGAGTGTGGGAGGAAACCGAAGATCTCGGAGAAAACCCACGCAGGTCACGGGGAGAACGTACAAACTCCTTACAGTGCAGCACCCGTAGTCAGGATCGAACCTGTGTCTCCGGCGCTGCATTCGCTGTAAAGCAGCAACTCTACCGCTGCGCTACCGTGCCGCCTCAAAATAAGTTCACTCGAGTCGGATCATAACTCGCCAAATGCAGCCTCACCTGAAAATCTTCACAATAGAAACAAAGGCAACAGCAAACAAGAACAAATGCACAATCAAGCATTGCAACAGCGCGAGAAACCCTTCGGCCCATCGCTCCCATGCTCGCCCTCCCAACGACACACACCATCAGACTCGCCATCTCTTTCTCCAAAGCCGTCCATTTTGCAAACGTAAACACAAAGTGCTCGAGTAACCCAGCCGGCCAGCCAGCATCTCTGGAGAAAAAATGATAGGTATGGTTTCGGATCGGGACCATTTCTTCCGAAGAAAGGTCTGAAGATAGTCCCGACCCGAAACATCACCTGTCCATGTTCTCCAGAGATGCCGCCTGGCCCGCTGAGTTACTCCAGATCTTTGTGTCTATCTTTGGTATAAACCAGCATCTGTGTTTTTTTTTGTTTCTACATTTTGTAAACGCACCCTCTCCGCTCCGACACGCTGGGCACGGTCGCTATTGGCCAGGATGACACTATTATTTCAAGTAACCTCTTGAAACAATAATACCAAAGGCATCTATTAATAGCACGTCGCACAATCGTGCTCGCTGAGTTCACAGGAAACACCGCAAATATCAGGGGGTTGGGTTTTTTTCAGAAATAAACTTTTAAATATATATTTTTAAATACCTATAAACACGCACAAGATAAACGAAAGTGCGGCGCAGTGGCGCAGCTGGTAGAGCCGCCGCCATACAGAACCAGAGACCCAGGTTCGATCCTGACCTCGGCTGCTGTGTGTGTGTGGAGTTTGCACGATCTCCCTATGACCGCGTGGGTTTCCTGCGGGTGTTCCGGTTTCCTCCCACATCCCAAAGACGTGCGGCTTTGTAGTCTCCTTGGCCTCTCTGTAAATTGTCACTGGTGTGTAGGGAGTGGTTGAGAAAGTGGGATAACATAGAACTGGGGTCCACGGGTGAAAGATGGTTGCGGACTCGATGGGTCGAAGGGCCTGTTTCCATGCTGTATCACCGAACTAAAGCTAAAGTAATCTAAACGAAAACATGGTTCTTTACATTCGTGGTGTGGTTCAGTCTACACATTCACTGTGAAACTGGCTCTATGCATTACTACTGACAGCTCATTTCTTGTGTACGGAGCTCCAATGCTAAGATGGGAACATTGCGCTCGTTCCCGCGCGAGACTGCGCCGATTGACCGACATGCATTTAAGCGGACTTAATTTCTATTGAAAGGGTCTACAGAGAAAACAGATTGTGGGATATCTCGAATGCAGGTAATACTCTGCTCTGTGCTACAGCTAATTAGGAACAGTTGCGCAGCGGTAGAGTTGCTGCCTCAGAACGCCAGAGACTTGGGTTCGACCCTGACGACGGGTGCTGTCCGTACGGAGTTTGTAAGTTCTCCCCGTGACCGCGTGGGTTTTGTCCGGGATTCCTGGTTTCCTGCCACACTCCAAAGACGTACAGGTTTGCAGGTTAATTGGCTTCTGCAAAATTGTAAATTGTCCC